>NW_027103420.1:0-13320 GCF_902728285.1 Clytia hemisphaerica | reverse complement strand
TATCACCATCACATTTCTTTGTTTATTGCTTTATACCCCATAAAAATTGCCAGGGGATGTCAATCGAACGTTCGATTGCCAATTGAACCAATCGAATTAATTGAATTTACTCAAATCCAATTGAATGATTGATTTTCAATTAGCCGAATTGATCGAATGCCAATCGAATTCTAATCGAAACCAAAAAACATGTGAAATTTGATTGGTTTTGATTGAGTTCGACGAGCTTCGATTAACGTGCGATAAACTTCGATTAACGTGCGATAAACTTCGATTAACGTTCGATCAACTTCGATTTTACTTTAAAAAGTTTTAAATTTTGCGGGGCTAAATTTGGAAGATTTTTTGTAACACCACCATGAAATTCCCTTCCCGCCAAAAGAAGTTAGGGGAAGAATGTTTGCTTAATTCCTGGGGGAAAAGTATATCCAGGTGGTGTCAACTGGCTATCGAACTTTACGAAAATTTCTTGATATAAGTTCGATTTAGTTCGATGAAGTTCGATTGATGTTCGATGAGTTCGATGTGGTTCGATGAGTTCGATGTGGTTCGATGATTCATGGCTGGAACCCCCCCCTGGCCGTAGGGGGGGGCTAAAAGGTCAAGCAGCAATTGGTACCTGATTTTTCACTGTGGCTAGGGGGGACTAACCATGTTAGGGGTCACCTAATTTTTCAGATGGACCTGGGGGCTAGATTCTATATTTGGTGATTGAATTATAAGCAGCCTACCAGACCATAGGTTGGCACTTTCTCATCTTATATTTTAATCTAAGCAATGCTCAAAAACTGACAATTTGGTATCTAATATATTATCTGCAGTGCCGTAGCAACTGGGGGGGTGGCTATGCCCCCAATAATTTTTTAAAAAATGGTTATTTTGCAAAATGCAAAGTTTTTCTTTTTTAATTTGTCATAATTGTCTTATAAGTGCATGTTTTGAGTGCATTTTCAAGCAATCTAGAGCACAAATTTTCAAAATTTTCCCCCTCGGGCCAAACCATGGTTGGCCCTCGCGGTGTCACCAAACTTCAGCCCCCCTAATATGAAAATGCTTCTTACAGCACTAATCTGTAAAAATTCTTTAATCCTGTTGCATTTACTTAGATAAAAAATCTGTCTGGCTAGGGATCTGCACCCTGACTTACAAAACCTTGATAATGTAGCATGAACCTTCAGTAGTTAGCTTATCTCTTATTTCTTAGGGCATTTATTCTATTTAGCAATAAGCTAAACTAACTGTTGTATTTGTTTGATTGTTTGAAAAGGATTTTCAAAAAAATTTGACGTGTCATTGGCTTAGGGGTCACCTAAAATATTTGGCAACCAGGGGTTACCTAAATCTTAGGGGTCACCTGAATTCTTAGGGGGCACCTAAAACCTGCTGCCAAGCCACAATTTGTGTCGGATTGATTCTACTTTTCTTTACCTTTCAGAAAATTATGAGGTTGTTTTTTTAATCAAAACACAGGCACTGTATGCTTCACTCATTATTGCTTATTTGAAATAATAGAGATGACACTTTCTTTATAGAAAGTAATAAAAATTAAAATCTTTTTTTTACAAATTAACGACCAAAGAGCTTGTAAGAGCTCCAGCTTGTCCCATCCGATGGGATAGATATAGGATGGCCCGCAAGAATGGCCTGTGGGCGGCCGCCAATACGCTCTCCGAATATGAATAAAAAATTGGGTGGCAAGGTATAATCGATTTAATTGAACCAATCGAACTTCGTCGATCTTAATCGAACTGATCGAACCTCAATCGTATTCATCAAACTGCAATCGAACTATAATCGTATAATCAGTCCATCACAAACTGCCATATAAACAAAACTCAACATTCTCATAAAGGTTGTCTTTTTGATTTCCCAAATTTTGTCGTAAGCGTTCACTTTCACAATAATTTATGTATATAATTACAATTTCGGTCAGTCTACAGTCGGGTTCAACATATACGCGTGTTTTTGTTCACGTGACCGAAGTGCCTACTAAAACAATCCGGGGGTAAATGGCGAGGCAACAAAGCAGATTAATCGTAAAGTAAAGAAATATCTTTTGGCATTGACAATCAAATATAATATACTACATTATATTTCCTTTAATTCAAAAATCAAAAATGCATTTTGCATTCATTCGTGAAAAAATACTCTGGTCTAATTTCCGATCTCGGAACATGAAAAAACGCCCGTCCGCCCAATATCTACCTAATCAGCTTAAATTCACTTTAATTGTCCTTTGACTTTCAAAAAATAGTATTTAAAAATTATGAATTTATAATAATTACAAAAAACAAAAAGTTTGATACTTCATTAGTGAAATATTCAATAAATTCCTAGTTTCAATTTTCAGTGGGCATTTTTCTAGGGCTTTGTTTATCGCGCAATTTTTGCGTCACACAAACTTTCTCGGCCGCTCGTAATAATTATGCATTGCCAAATTTGGTTCTCCATTGTCAAGACAGTATCGATGGTGACGTCACCTAAGCATAAAAAAGAAAGGATTCCGTCAGGTTTATGTATATATATTAATTTGCAAGATATTCTATTCGCCGCCGCGCGAGTGCATTTTTCGTAGACTAGTCGAAATACTTTCTTTTACTCGCGGAATTGATGGTAACTTTTCATCTTTGTTTTTTTTTTAAATGAAGCACAACCAAAAATGAAAATGAAACTTTTCCACACGTTCAAAAGGGGGCACCCGTCTTTATGTCTCTGAAGATCTAAATCACATACCACGTAAGGACTTACAAATTTATAAAAAAGGTCTGCTTGAGTCAACATGTATCGAAATATTAAACAAAAACAAACAAAACATTATTGTTGCATGTATTTACAGACACCCTGATATGAACCTAAGTGAATTCAATATACTCTATGATGAACTTCTATCGAAAATCAGGTTTGAAAACAAAAACATTTTTTTGCTAGGGGATTTCAACATTGACCTCCTTAAAACAGAAAATCACATAGAATCTGATACATTTCTAAACAACAACCTCTCTTCTTGTATGAGACCTCTCATTATCAGACCAACGCGAATTACAGCCCACTCTAAAACTCTCATAGACAATATTTTTACAAATAACTTGGAGGATGACATTATTTCTGGAAATCTGATCTGCTCAATCTCAGACCATCCATCTACCTCAGTATGCTATTATCAATGATGCAATGACTCCCAATATCACAAACAAACAAAAACGAAAAACCTTTAAAAATTACAACAAATTTAATTTACAGAATTTTCTTGCTGAATTTAGAAATCTAGACTGGGATCAATTGCATACAAATGAGAACACAAATGAAAAAATGGCCGCTTTCATCAAAACAATCAACAATTTAATTGACAAAAACACACCTACAGAAACCAAAAAGATATATTTTAAAAAATCACACAAACCTTGGATTACCCAAGGTGTACTTAGATCAATCTGTACAAAAAAAAAACTAGCCAATAAATACAGGAACACTAAAAACAAAGAACTTAAAGCCTTGAGATTTACACACTACAAGAAATATAAAAATAACCTGACTAAATTTATCAGAATTCTCAAAGCAAATCATCACAAACAGTTTTTCTCTCAGTTCAAAACAAACATACGAAAGACATGGCAAGGTATAAGGGAAATTATTGGTGGAAAAAACAAGCAAGGTTTGCCTAAAGTTCTCATTCATGAAAACAAACAGCATGAAGGTGATGAAAAACTTGCACAGATTTTCAATAACTTTTATGGTAAGATTGCTGAAAAAACAAAGTCTAAAATTATCCCGACAGAAACAGAGTTCAACACATTCCTGAGCAACCCAAATCCAACCTCGTTTGGAATTTTACTTCCTACGCCTGATGATATCCAAAAGTATATTGAAAAGCTCTCTGACAATAAAGCCACTGGACCAAACAGTATTCCAACTCAGATCCTAAAACTTATCTCACCTGAAATTAAATTTATTCTTTCCAACAGGCTTAATGAATGCATAAACTCAGGTATTTTTCCAGATTGTCTCAAATTAGCCACTGTAACTCCTGTTCATAAGAAGGACTCTAAACTAAACGTTGAGAATTACAGACCTATTTCTTTACTGTCTAATATTAGCAAAATATTTGAAAAAATTTTACATAACCAAATTTACTCCTTTCTCGAAGATAACAATTCTCTTTTAAAAATCAATTTGGTTTCAGAAAAAATCATAACACCTCTCATGCTATTTCTGCCCTTACTGAGGAAATTAGATCAGCACTTGATGAAAACGAATTTGCAGTTGGAATATTTGTAGACCTTCAAAAAGCCTTCGACACTGTTGGACATGACATTCTCCTAAAAAAACTTGAACACTATGGCATCAGAGAAAACCCTCTACAACTTTTTAAGTCCTACCTCTCTGGACGCAAGCAATGTGTTAATATCAGAGGTTGCCACTAAGATTTTCTAGACATAAAACATGGTGTGCCTCAAGGTTCTATCCTAGGACCTCTCCTCTTTTTGATTTATATTAACGATCTGAACAAAACAATAATTCACTCGAAAACTTTTCATTTTGCTGATGACACAGGATTACTTTGTCAGAGCACATCACTGAAAAAGATTAATAAAATGGTCAATCACGACCTAGCTAGACTTACCATATGGCTCAGAGCAAATGAAATTAGTCTAAACACAAAAAAAACTGAAATCATTATCTTTCGACGCAAAGGAAAGCATATTAACAAAAACCTAAATTTCAAATTGAGTGGGCAAAAACTTAAATTATCCACCAAAGTAAAGTACTTAGGAATTATTTTAGATGAACACCTTTCATGGGAGAATCAAGTGAACGAACTTTGTAAAAAACTTTCCAAAGCCACAGGCATTATTGCTAAAATGAGACATTTTCTTTCTTACAAACACCTGTTAGGCTTGTATTATGCATTATTTGAGTCTCACTTAAATTACTGTCTTCATACAATGGGATTTCTCAAACGTGACTACTTAAATCAAATTTATTCCATCCAAAAAAAAGCACTCAAATACATTCATTTCAAGACTCAAAGAGATTCTCCGATACCTCTCTTTGTTCAATCCAAAATCCTTCCTGTTGATTCTCTTATTGAGATATGTGTCTCAATTGAGACATTGTCTGTTTGCGCTAGAAATTATTCAAAAGAAAACCCCCAAGTATTTTGAAGCTTTTGTCAGGAAATCCGGTAATAACCACATTCATGGCACCAGATCTGTTAGACTAGCTTTCGTACATTCTAAATCTGTAACTTATGGGTCTCACAGCCTGAAAAACTCATTTGCTAGGAGCTGGAACTCGATAGTTCCCCGTATCAATCCTTTCAACTCTGATGTGATCTCAAAGCACACCCTCAAACAAAACATAAAGGCTAAACTATTGTTTGATATGGTTTAATCGTTTTTCATTGTTGTTTCTTCTCAGGTATCTGCGACCATTGTGACCACCTTTGACATGTCATCAATACAACCAGTCAGCGTAACTGCTCCATTTTGACAGCTTGCCCTCCTTCCCTCGTTCTTTTCTCTTTATCTTATCCCCCTCTTATGCAGAGTCTTCTTCTTTTTTCAACATCAGTCCTTTTGACGTTTTATATTTAACCTTTATCTCACCTACATTTTCACTATAGGGACTTATCTTATTTTTTTCCTCGTGTCTCCAGTATTTAGGTTTTATTTCTAAAAAAGTTTTTTGATTTATTACATTATATATTTTTGTTAGATATCATTATTTTGTTAGATATTATCAAACTGACATGATACCTTTTTGCAGCATAAAAAGTGCTGTATTTTTATTATTTACGGTTTTAGTGAATAGGTTTCCATATAATTTCTAGCTTTTAGTAGTTAACCTTATGGTTTTGCCTCTCGTGAAGCTATATAATTTACTTATGCTTCTCCAGATTTATCACGCTGTATGGTGGTTTTTACAAAATGTATATAGTTTTTAACGAGTCCTTAAAAAAAAGAAAATATCTTATCTTATCTATCTAAAAAGTTGCGTATTTCCAGTGAGTAAACGATTCTGACAATTAACAAAATTGATGATGATGATTTTTTTTCGGTCAGGCAAATGTCTCGTATTGGGGGTTCTAGTCTTGACCCCTAAGCCTACGCGAGATTGAAGCATTTGGTTAAACAAGACAAAACTCCAAAAAAGCTGGTGTTTTGAAGCACTTCCGTGCGATCGAAATATCGCTGTTTGTGACGGACTGATAATCGAACAGTCATCGAACTTTACGAAAGTTTTCTCGGTTTGATAGGTGTTCGATTGGGTTTGGTAATCGAACAGGTATCGTTCGATAGGGTTCGATAAAGTTCGATTAGTTCGATAATCGAACAGTTCGATTGACACCGCCTGGGTATATGCAATAATCGAAGCTAATCGAAACTAATCTAACGCCAATCGAACACCAATCGAACGGTAATCGAATCCAATCAAAAAAAAGATGTGAAATTCAATTGGCGTTCGATCAATTCGGCTAATCGAAAGTCAATCATTCGATCCAGGCGTAATCTATCGAATTTTTCGATTATCGAATTAATCGAAACTAATCGAAGCTAATCGAAGCCATTATATTTCGATTAGTCGAAATAATCGAAGCCTAATCGAACTAATTGAGATAAAAAAAACCTTGGAAAATTCGATTAATTCGATAAATTTGATTGGGCTTCGATTAGCTTCGATTATCACTCGATTAGTTTCGATTATCCTTCGATTAGTTTCGATTATCCTTGAATTAGTTTCGATTATCCTTCGATAAGCTTCGATAAGTTCTATTTCCCAATCTTCTTTTTTGGATTCATGTCCCATTCATGTTCAATGGATGGTCCGCTCAACGATGCGACACCGCTTCAAAATTTGTTTTGATTTTTCTGCAAAGGATTATGGGTAGATTATTTTTGATAGATTTGGCGGGTGAGAAATGGCTCAAATGGGGCGCCGTTTTTACAACGAGCACCTTGTTGTAAAAGTTTCAAAGCGGTATGGCCAATGTCCACAGATGTATATTTCGCATCGTACCGTAGGACGGGGTGAATCGGATAGAATTGGAAGGTTTTGGGCAAATTGCCTCTTCCCGACGAGACCTACCACCTAATTATACCGCAGAACTTGACGAGTGGGGTCTAATTCGCGAGTTTAGAAAATTTCATTTTCAAAAGTTTCTTCTACGAGGAACAATCTTCAATCGAATACAAGAAAATCGAGTCACTCGTTTCGGAGTGAAGTGGATAGAATTTGACGGGGCGCCATTCGAAACATAAACAAACACTCTCTATATTTTGTGGTGGAGCAATACCATTTTTCAAAAATTACGTTTTGCCGAAGTTATAATTTGAATTTATGCAATTCTCACAATATAATTATTCATTAGATGGAGCGTGATAAAAATGTAATACCTAAGGGATATATATTTGGGTAGTACGTTTAGTATCATTGATAATAAAATTTTGATTAGTGCGCTATGAAAAGTGTTGGTTGAATGCACGATAGAAAGTGCAATGTAAGAAAATGAAACGTCTCTGAAAGGTCTGACTACATTAGCTAAATCCAAGTTTGTTTCTTTTATCTAACGCTTGCGTTTCGTTCCAGAGAAAATGAAAAGGGAGAAGTAAATAAATGATTAAAACAGAAGAGCATTAGAGAAACTGGACAAATTACGAAAATATCAAATTTTCATCGAAGCATCGATCGATAGAGTCATCAAACACATGTTATATGGTCGTTATTTTCCGCGGTTACGATAGATAGCGTTGAATCTAAAAGCAGAAAATTATCACACCCAGCAGGTGCGTATTTCTTTCATACCCCAGAAGAGTCTAGCACACCCACACCCACACCCGTGTTTCACAGGCCATGTTAGGTTAATAGAAAATGCGCTCGGAAAAACCCAGTGTTCATATCCCGTTGTTTATGCACATTTTAAATGAACACTATTTTGACGTTTAGCGTCCATTGAATACCCCTGTCTCAAGTATCATTCCACCACTACAAATGCCCCGTGAAAAGCTAACTTTTTCTACTTTCGCAGTGATACTGGGTGTGATAGCTGAGTCGATAAAAAGAATAGAGAAATTAATCCGATCATCGTATATTTTTGTTTTCTCCTTATTTCAGGTACTGAACAATCTCAGATACTTCAGAGACGGGAGAAGATTATCAATAACGCTATGGTTGCCTCTAAGATTTGTTGACAAAATGATAAGAAAACGTACGATACACCCCTGTTTCAGTAACCTGATCAAGGATCCGTCCCGATAAAAACCGGCACGTACAAATTGACACGTACATACGTTCACTGCCAAGCCACTTTAAGAATTTTGACCTCATTGAATTCATCGAAAGTTTGAATTTCAAAGGCTCCAGCGGCCTTGGTTCTGCTTTAAGTGCCTGCAAATTGCCTACCGATCGACGCAGAATTTGAGGAAGATTCTAAAAATGCAAAAACGAAGCATACAAAAAAGTATTTCCTTTAAAGGTTATGGCCCTTTAGAGTACTGTCGGTATTTTGACACCTATACTACAACTAGGTCAACCCAGTCAAAATTGAAAAAAATATATTAGTGAATTCTAGGAAAAAAGTGAATTTTCCCGTACTCCGGCAATTACAAATACAGACTCGGTGTGTGAAGTTTTACTTGTTTCATAACTTCGCGATGGTCGATTTCAAATTTTCACTGAGTTACTGAGACAGGGGTATATTATGGTGGCACTTAAAGAATTCAGAACCAGCGTTGACTCGCCATGAACACAAAGACAGTAGACAGTATTAATTCTATATGGTAGTTCAATGCTCAGATGCATTAGTATACTCGTAGTTGGCAGCAAACTTTTTAAGCTCTTATTTGGAAAATATGTACTTTTTAATTCTTCTTTTAGCGAAAGAAAATACTTTATAACATTGTCTCTCTCAGTGCCCGGTGAGAACTTTTATACCCTTTGGAAAAATGAAAGATAAAATAACGGTAAGTAAGGAATATAGAAAATAAAAATTTCTCGGGTTCTTAAATATCTGGGGCATATTTTCTCACCGGGCCGATTATTTATTGCCAATTGTTCCACTAGGAAGGGGCTCCACCGTGTCATACTTTCTTGCCCCTTTTTCCAATTTCCGTTTGCAGAAATGTTTGTACCCGCCCTGTCTCAGAGATGATTTAAGCCAGGAGATGCGACACCTCCGAGAGAATGAACAGCATATAAGCGAACGGGAATTATGTTTTGCTTCATACTGTACCCTGTCTCATTATCAAGCCTTTAGAAATAATCCCTTTCGTCAAAGACATTTCTTAGGAAGGACAAGAAACCGTGGCGTCCGTTACTTTAATAAATGTTTTTATCTTGTTGTAAAGTGTTTGTAGCCTTACCCGTCCCACTATTTTCTTCTGGAAAATAATAACATATTTAAACTCCTAAATTATCACTAAACAAAATATACAAAGACATTGTATTCACATGGACAATGAGTGACTATTAACATTTGAACATTTATTCCTAGCTACTCTGAACACTAACAAGCCTGTTGGGATAGTGTGGCGGTATTTAAAAAGGACATAATGACAACATTTGATATTTTTTAATTATTCAATAATTAACTCCTTTCCATTTCTCGGCTCCGTATCACTTAACAATGCCTTCAACTTGGGGCGCAAATGGGCGATTCGCGTTTTAACGCGAACAATTTTCCGCCCTAACTTTAGCATGAAAATACGAAGAATAGACATTGTTTTTCGTTTAGTGAACCAAAGATTGTATACAACTGGCTTTCGTAGAACACAATGCCAAAGGAATCTCCAATCACGGTCGCTTCATTATTTCATTATTTCTTATGCTTATTCGGCATTTCAAAAAAGGGTCCGGAAATCAGAAGGTTTTCTTCTTCAATTTCCGAAGAACATGTTCCAGATCTTTGAAGCCATATTTTTCCGATAGCTTGATCGATCAGTGAACGTGATCTGAAAACAGAATGGAAAAAGACATCGTCAGTGAAGTATGAGAGGCGATTAAACAAATTATCCGATTCACCCCGGGTATCCGATTCACCCCGTCCTACGGTACCTTTAGAGCAAAGCGTGTCGATAGCGAAATTCACATCTGGAACAGGTAATTTCTTGCTTGGAAGAGCTTGAGGCACGAGATTTAGCCCTTCGGGCTTTACAGAAATCTGTGGGTCCGCTCCTTTAGAGCTTTACCTATCAGGGGGGAGGGGGTCGGGCTCAAAATCGGTGAAACGATAAGGCATCCAGGATGACCGTCCGGCCGTCACACGAACCATCGATAAGTCATTGCTATCAAGTAAAAGCTGTTGAGTATTGCTTCAACAGTCGTACTTAGCATAAATCTTCTGATTTCTGCATTGCCTTAAATTGCCACGGCACTCCTTTCCAATGCGAATCGTACGGTAGACTAGAAAGAAATAGAGAAAGATGTCACATTATAGCGTGCTTGACTATCACCACACATGAGTATAATTACTGTACGTGATTTGGAAATTTCCTCTAACAAATCGAGCTTCAGGCCCCAGTCATCCCTGAGTTGACGATAGGTTTTTATCCCAATTTTAAAATCACCGAGGAACCAAATCGTGGAAAAATTTGTGGTTCACACTTCATCACATTTTTTCACGATCGCTTACGACGGTCGTCTGTTCACTTGTCAACCTTTTAAAATGAGTGATTTGCCGCCACTGAAACGCTGCAGAAAACAAGCCAAACCTAATCAGAACGAAGAGACGCGGTGAATGTTCCGAATGTTATATATTTTTTCCATTGCGTCTTTGATGTTTTGTTCTCTTCGATCGAAGTCTAAAAAAGAGAAAAATTGGATAAAGATCCAACATTAATCAAAGCTAATCGAACACTTATCGAAGCTTATCGAAATTTCGAATCTTAATCGAAACCTATCGAAAGTTAATCGAAGTATCGAACATAATCGAATATATCGATAGCTAATCGAAGTAATCGAATGGTAATCGAACTAATTGAGAAAAACCTTGGAAAATTCGATTAATTCGATTACGGCTCGATAGTTTCGATTAATCGAAGCCTAATCGAAGTATTAATTTCGATTAGTTTCGATAAATTCGATTAAAAATCGAATTCGATTTTGTTCGATAGATTACGCCTGGTTCGATTGACTTCGATTAAGTTCGATTGATTCGGTAATCGAATTTTTCGATTGACATCCCCTGGAAATTGACACAAAGCAAAAAAAAACTGATGAATGAATACTCCATCCCTGTCTACTATCCTCTGAGATAGAATATTCCATCTCCAATAATATGTTTTTACTTACTACTTAATCCTTCTTTGTCTCTGTCAGTCTGTTCTTTTTATTGCCTTAGATTATGAAATTTAGTGTGGTTTTTGCTTCGTCGTCAACTTTCTCGAACTACGCTGCTTTTTTGTGCTGTCATTTCTGAGCAGGCCGTACATGGGTCGCCCTGCAGCTTATAGATTTACCTATGTACAGGCCCCACCACTCGCACTTTTTTCCCGCGCTTTCCGAAACTAAGAATAAAACAGGGGGTAAGTACAGTTGAAATTAATTATTTTAAGGTTTTAATTGACAGATTTTAAGAAAAACATTCAAAGTCTTCAAGATTTGAGATTTAGATACACTTTGGAGGCATCTGCAAAATCTTAAAATAAAGTCTGGGCCCCTCAATTCTGATTTTTTGATGATTCTGTCATTGCATTATCGCAACCCCCCCGGCTTTGATTACTATTAAAAATTTATCAAAATCAAATATTCTAATAAATTCTCGCAAAATTTAAAAGGGCCTAAGGGGGGGGGGTCCTAAAGGTCATGAAGATACAACAATAAGGTCAAACTGCCTCGTTTTGAAACAATTACCAAGGTGAGTTTTTCAAGTGTTATTCTTATGAATAAAGGTAAAGTAACTTCTTGGGAATCAATTACCAGTACTTACCATAGCGATAGTTTGAAAAGGAGAAGCGTTTTTTACCGGGGGGGGGGGGGGGGGTACTTAAGCAAAAAATTATAATAAAATCTCTCTAATGTATGACTTTTTCAAAAAATTGGGGGGGGGGGGGGTCAATCGATTCGAAACGACGGTATGTGCCGCGCAAAATCTGCTTTTCAAAATCGTACCCTTACAGTGCAGTTCAATGTGACTGAAAGGTACCCTTTCAGTGCATTTGCTCTTGATTTACCCAACCCTTATATGCACTATATTTTTCAGCTGTAATCTGTGTGAAAAAAGAAGCTTGGGAAATTTTCTGTTTCAAAGAAGAACTGAGAAAAAAAATTCGACCCTTGCAGTGCAATCTCACAAAAACACACCCTTCGTGCATTTTGGGATGCTGAAAAAACCCCACCCTAAGCGCGGCACATGACGTTGGCCAGATCATATAAGTGCCCCCCCCCCCGGGGTCCGCACATACCCCTCCATTCGCTAACCCAGTAAACCCCCCTCCCGGGCGTTTTTAGCAACTTATAAAGAAAAGAAAAAAAGATCCCCTTCTCACAGACCCATTAGCGGTAGGATTCTTTCAGCCGTGTAAATAACAGACCAAAACTCGATAAGGATTGATTTTTCCATGCTTTTTATCTTATGGCTGGGATTTGAATTTCATGCTTCGACCAGAAATTCAGTGGGGATGGAAAACTTAGCACAATATTTTACAGTGATGCTTATCTGATTATTTTCGGGGGGAACAAACATTGGACGATAATTTTTCCACCGGGGACGATATCAGCCAGTCTTTCAGTGGGAAGGGTCCCAGTGGGTCTGCGAGAAGGGGTTGTTACCTCATTGCAAACCCAGTTGCAATGAAAAACCCCTTGGAAAGATAGATTTAGCGCGCATTCATTGATGTCGTATATATAAACTTCTAATAAAGTTTAAAAAATAGATGAAAATAAAAAGAATTCATTTGACTTCTAAACATTACATATATAAATCTCTCTGAATCAAAAGTAAAATATCTCTAAAAGCTCCAATTAGGGCAATAATATATTGCTAAAAATGGCCGAAATATGGACCTAGCAAGGCCTGCAAAGATTATCTTCCCAAAAGCTACTGCCTTAGCTAATTCCTTTTTTGCCTCGAGAACATGTTCAAAAAAGGCACTGTATGCATATCCAATTCTTTTGGTATAGATTGTAATTGGTTTTTGTCTTAACGGGTAGAGCAAATCTAAAAAGAAGGGTTTGTAAAAATAACTCCTCAAAACAACGTTCATATGTTTCGAACCGGATAGGTCAAAAGAAATTACCACACCAAAAATAGGTGAAAATAGAACAAAAATTTATTAGCATCCTGGAAAAGTCTTTAGGTTTTTCTAGGATCTTCCTTTAGTATTT
>NW_027103419.1:0-41595 GCF_902728285.1 Clytia hemisphaerica | reverse complement strand
TTAATACAAATGTTATTTGAATTTTAGGATGAAAATAGTGACTAAAAAACTTGTTAATGTGATAAATGATATATTAGAGAAAGACCCTATTGTTTCAGAACTTACACTAATTTAAATGAAAGGACTTCTGACAAAGGAAAAAGTTTGGATTCTGCATTCCTGCCAGATGTTATCTTTTGGGATCCATTAATTAATACATCAACTGAACTTTTTTGTCCTTACTGTTTTGAAGATACTGCTAAGAGAGTGTTACTACAGCGCACAGATGATTTACATTGACTGGGTGGCTTGTATATCAATGTCAAAATATTTAAATAATATCATGGTGGCCAGAATTCTTTTAATATTAATCTAAGAGGATAGTATAATAGAGCTGGCAAATTAAGTGTTGATAGTCTTGATTGAAAAACTGACTCAGAAAATAATCAATCAAATTGCTTATTTCTTTTTTCAGGGCCTATAATTACTGAAGGTGACTATGACGATGTAAATGGTGCAGGGTCCTCCAAGGATAGTCAATCTGGTAATTATATTGATATTTCTGAAATAAATTGTTCTGAGTTGATGTAATATTTAACGAAGCAAAGCCGGTTTGAATGTATTTTTTATTCTATACCTATGCAAAAATCAAAACAAATTATGTACGTGATCCAGTGATTTACATAAAACGCTCACATAATTTAGCATTGTAATCTTTTGTTTTAGTTTGTAATGATTTTCTCGATTAATCAAATCATGAAATTTGTTAATGAAATTGGCAAAGAATTATACTAATAACTTGAAATAGATTGGCTGTTTTTGCCTACAAGTATAGAATAACAATACCATTTATACCATTTTTATTCATGTTTTCAGGGTCTACAATTACTAAAGAAGACTACGATGATTTAAATGATACAGGGCCCACTGAGGAGGATGAATCTGGTAATTATTGATATTTCATTGCATTAAAACAAGCACCTAGCTTTTGATTTTAAACCATCCCAAAAGTATATAGGCACCTCAAAACTTATAAGCATCTTTAGAAAGACAATACACCTTTCCCGTAATTCGTAAAACTAATGCGCGCGCATTATTTTGATGCTGTCCATTGTTTGGTCTCTGGAGGTAAACAAACCTGTTTTTGCCTGCTTCCCTTAGGGAAAGTTGGTTTTTTGAGCTTTTCTTAAAGGGGAATTAAAGTTTCAAAATTGTCAACAAATAAATTACAGATTCAAATAGAGCTCATTCAGACAAGTTCAAATATATATGGTTTATAGGGCTTTACTCTTCTACATCCGGAATAAGGGTTGTTTGAGAATTCCCTTGCGTTGCTATGGATACGAAAAATGTGACGTAGCACACGCCCTGTGTTTCCCTTTTTTATAAGGGAAGAATGGTGAATGATGATTTAAAATGCAGTTTTTGAGTTTCTTTTTACCGTTAGAAAGTTCACTGCACCTTTGGAATACTAACTAGACTCTCCTAGTATTATTTCTTCAACGTTTTGCTATAACTACTCTAAAAAAGATTAATTTCTTATGTTTTTTATCTCTTTTACAACCAAATAGAGTGTAACAGTAAGAATAGTTGGAGCGCGTGTGAAGTCACAAAATCAACAGAGGGGGAGTTTTTCTCCATTGTAAAGTCAAAATTGTGAGAAATTGAAGATTGAATAACTCAATGAATAAAAGACATTATGAAGTGGTTCTTTTTTTGTTCGATCACATTTTCTTCCTCTAATGCTTCGAAAAAAAATCTCAGGGTTAATTCCAAACGTTAATTCCCCTTTAAGTTCTGTCAAACAAAATCCCCTCAAGTTTTAGTATGTTCAATCTATTCATGATATTATACCACCCTGAAAATATTTTTCCAAAAGAAGATCGCTGTCAAAAGTTAGAGGCTCAAATCCCACTTTCCCTAACCCCTCGCAGGCAAAAACGTGTTTTTTACCTCCTAAACAATTTTATACACAACGGTGGACGGTGATGACAAAAATGATACAGGGCCCACGAAGGATGATGAAACTGGTAATTATGGATATTTCATTATTGGTCAGCCCGCTGAGCTTTCAAATCGGCTCTTTCCATCATCATCTGTTTCAGTTCAAAAAAGTGTTTCCCCAATTTACATTTTCGGCAAAACATTCCCAAACGGATTTCTAGAACCTAGCATGGCTAATGGCTAGCGCTAAGCAAGTATTAGTTGTTATTCTGATTGGAATACATCTGCTCTCAAATGATTACGCCAGTATCGGCAAAATAACAATGAAAATCCTGCCTATTCTTTTGTATGTGCCAATGAAAATGTTTTACGCAATTACATTACGTCATTTTTTATTACTTTTTATGGTAATATAAATACATATGTTTTCACATCATACATTCAATAAATTAGCTCAGTCGGTATAGCACCAGACTCTGAGAGTGCAGGGTGCGATTTCCCCACATATATATTTTTTCTTTTCTAAACGCATCTATCCACAAGGATCAAAAATATTTCAGACCTAATCAAAAACATTGATTTTTCGAGCACTCCCTGGCTTTATAACGGTCCAGGCGGTTCTCAAGTCTTGAGGTACAAACCATAATTTTCTGAGCTTGAAAACGCCTTCAAAAAGATAAAAACAGAAAACGAGGCTCTGTGAATGTTTCACTAGATTTGCATACTCCTCGTTGATATTTTTCTTTCTAAAAGTCTAAAACAGACTTACCAGGTTGGTCCCCCATCCAAGTATCATCCAGCCCTGAAGATGCTTAACTAGCTGTTAACAAAATTTGTACAGAAGATGATGGAGGACGAGAAATTTATCTTTCTAAATAGCAGATCTTGTTGTTGTCCTTTAATTAATCTTTTGATACTTTTGATATAATTTTCATCCTAAATTTGCCTTTGAATCACAAAGTTCCAATACACTTTCCTCGCGATATACACGGGGGGTATTTGGCAAAAAGGGGTACAGGGATGCTAGGTTTGCGAGGTGACAGGTATGTCCGAGGCAAAAATCGAAAATCGCCCCTTTGAGAGACAAAATTTTGATGATTTTGGGACCCTTTGACAGACTTTTTCCTAAATTTAGTTTAAAAGACTGTACTAGACGGACACGGTCCTCCGCCTACTTTGATAATGAAGTGTTAAAAATTGGTTGGCTTGCAAGTATAGGCGATTTCTGTACCTAACTCGAGATATTAACCCTTGAAAACCGTGTTTTCAGCCAGAAACAGCTATTTTGTCCAGTTTTTGCGCTTTTTGAAGCTCAATATCTCGAGTTAGGTACTGAAATCACCTATACTTTCAATATACCTCTAATCTTAATTTTATGAGAGCTTTCCAAAAATATACAACAGGTCTTCGTTTTCTCGAGCTAAAATTTTCATTAATTTTTAACCCTATGATTTTTGCCTGAGACCGTCATATTTGTCCGGAAATCACACCAAAGTGTCCGAAAAAAAATTGGAAACATTGTAATTTCGATTCCCCTACCCCTTAGCTTTCCAAAAATGTATAACAAGTGCTTTGATCAAAACATTCGAGCGATTTTACAAAATTCCCTCTACTACATGTATACCATTCGAAAGCTCTCGAAAACTATATAGAAGACTTTTAAACGGTTATAGCTGATTTCCTTACCTAACTCGAGATATTTCATTTCATACAACTTCCACTTTTGACACAAAGAACACAAATATGATCAATGTAACAGCCAATTTGATTGACTTACAAATTTGCCTTACTCACCAACTTTGCTAAATCTACAATTTCAATGTCAAAAGATCACAGCTTCATGGCAAATTTGTACATCGCTACGCCGCCATTATGATTTCTGTTTTGTGATGCTTGGTCAGCAGTTTTCTGTCGGCGTTTGTAAAGCGAACGATTTTTTAGCCACTCAAATTGTCGATCGGCATTGTTTTGCTTTAGCATTGGAAGGTCTTCTATTTTTCAAAATCTTTGGCAAAAGTGGCAAAATTGGAGCCAAAAGAACACAGGTCTCGTAGGAACAGTGTTTTGCATGGAGACGTATGGAGGTAAGTTCCAAAAATGCCAAGAATGCCAAATTCACCACATCTTTTTTATTTGGCATTTATGGCACTCAAATTTTGCCACATTTGCCAAATTGAAGTCAATCGAATGCAAAATAATTGGCAATCAGGGCAAAAGTGGCATATTTTGAAGTCAATTGAATTGGCTGTAAATTAAGGTGGAAAAAATGTAAGTATTTTTTAACACTTTTGAACACATTTTGATGAAACAAATGGGAAAAAGGTGGCATAAGTGCCATAAATGGTGCTGAAACAAATGGACCCATAATGTCTGAAAATGAGTTTGAATTTTTCAAAAAATTTCGCCCTTAGGGTTTTGCCTGGGGAATAAAGCAATGTTCCAAAAAAGGGATGTTCCACCAGTGGGATTTTAGGGGAATTTTTCCTGAGGCATAACCATCCTATAGAGAAGGTCTGGAGAGAGTTTCAGCTAGATCTTATTGTTTTCCCGTAAATTATGCTAAACGACCCCACTATGCTGTGATTTTCCTTGGAGAATACAACACAAATGATTTCGGAACGGAACAAAGGATTTTCCTTGGAAAAATACGCAACAACTAATTTTCCTCAGAAAATACGGACCAGTGGTTTTCCTTGGAAAATACGGTTTAGCGATCTTCCTTGGAAAATATGCAATACAAGTTTTTTTTTTATAAGTAAGTGTATGCCCCTTGGCTCGTGTATGCTTAAGTTCTAAAAGCATCCAGGCATAGTTTATGCTTGTTATATGCTTAAGAATCATGCTTATGATTCGCCCGAGCCAAGTTTTTAATGAAATTTCAGAAATCTTGTAAAAATTTGTTCAGGTTTTAGGAGCAGTGGAATGAAGCTAGGTGTACAATGTCTTATTTTTTACTTGACCTCTACCAAACCTTTTTAAACAAATAAAAATGACCACTTGAAAAATATTTTAGGCTGACATATATGCTCATGTTATGCTTAAAAATTCTGCAAATCTGAGCCTTCGTATGCTTATAAGGGTTATGCTTTTTTTTAAAAAAAACATGTAACTTATTTTCCTTGGATAATACGCGATAACTAATTTTCCTTGGAAAAATACGCAACAACTAATTTTCCTCAGAAACTACGGACCAGTGGTTTTCCTTGGAAAATTCGGTTTAGTGATCTTCCTTGGAAAATATGCAATAACTAATTTTCCTTGGATAATACACGATAACTAATTTTCCTTGGAAAATACGCAACAACTAATTTTCCTCAGAAAATACGGACCAGTGATTTTCCTCTGAAAGTACAGACCAGTGATTTTCCTTAGAAAATACAGACCAGTGATTTTCCTCAGAAAATACAGACCAGTGATTTTCCTCAGAAAATACAGACCAGTGATTTTCCTTGGAAACTACGGTCTAGTGATTTTCCTTGGAAACTACGGTCTAGTGATCTTCCTTGGAAAATACGCAATAACTAATTTTCCTTGGAAAATACGGGACAACTAGTTTTCCTTAAATTAATTATTTTAATCTTCTTATCTTCTAATCTTCCTTATCATTTCGGGCTGACCTTCCAGCACAGCTGGTTTATTTCATTAAAATTCAACTTGGCTGATTTCAGATAATGTATTTAGAATTTTAATTTTTTTTCAGCCTCTAGGGGAAGCATGGAGGCTTTGTGGCTGTAGCCTCATTTTTTAGTAAATACACTTTCTCTCAATTTGCTAAAGAAAATCAACTCATAACTTTTATGATTGTTTTGCCCTCTCTCTCTAGATCAAAAGTTACAGCGACAAATTTGCCTGCTTGTCAATTTGCCCACTTCTGGCTGTTTTGGACAGATGTTTCTGACTTTTTATCTAATATCTAAAATTTCTAATTTGAGTATTTTAAAGTATTTTATTTTCAGCTCTATTTTGCGATTTTTTGGGACTTTTTATACTCTTAATAATTCACTTAATAATTCACAATGAATTATCTTTCCAAATATTTAAATATAGTTTTTACTATGGTTAGGTCTTAGGACATTGCTATAATGTGGGATTCTTTGGGACTGATTTGAATTTTACAGGTGACATTTATTGAATTATATAATTCTAAGGTTGATAATGTTGTGTTTTATAGAAAGTGGTACTAGTTAGCAGGGAGGCATTTTAATTTGTTTCTAAATTTCGAGTTAAAAATGGTTGACATTAAAATTTGAGCTCCACTGTACCTTTCCAAGTTTTAACAACGAAATGATGAAATTATTTTACATTGTAGACGTGACTGGGAAGAAGAAGAGAAAAAGACCTGCAGAAAAAGGTAAATTATGAATTTCGAAATTCTAAAAAAAATTAGGAAAGTGAGGCTGTCAATATCCCAAAATATATTGCTCTAGGGGTAGACAACGAGATCGACACAAGATTTTTTCCTTGACCAAAACAATACCTAGTATACAAAATCTTCTTACAGAATATATGGAACATGATTAGAAATTATTAAGTTTACTTGGACGGAGAAGTAAAAACAGATACTCATATGCCCAAATTTGTCGGTCAAAAAAAATGATTCGATTTTAAGATGTAGGAGGTAATAGTAACTGATTCGATAAATTAATAAATCTTTTCCAATTTTTCTGTTCTTCAAAATGACTCTTCATTTTCTCTTTTTGCTTTATTTATACTTTAGGACAAAACTCCGCAAAAAAGCCATCACGAGGTAAATATCTGCGTGGTATCTAACATATCTTTTGCTGAAAACAAGAACTCAATTTAACAGTTGACATAATGTAATCTGCATAATTTGCATAAATTATTTTTAGTTGTATAGGCATGTCCGTAGATATTTCTAGTTTATTATAATTTGCAAATCTGTAGCATGCTCTTCGATATAGATTTTATGACTTTTATTAAATGTGTAACATTAAAATCTTTATTTACAAAAAAGAATATTACGAAACTTGACTTCGAAGACCATTTTTTTTCTCTATTTAGAAGTGCAAAAACTGGTGGACAATTTAACAAGAAATGAAATAGTGGATGGTAAAAGGACACGTTGATTCAGGTTGATTGGTTGATTTATTATTCATCATATGTTATGTTCATATTATTTTTTATGGAGTCTATATTTTGTTTGAAGCCCACTAAAAACATAGTTACTCTGCATCGAGTCTATTCGAGCCTGTACTGCACCAACGTTTATTTAAAGTATAACATAAAAAGGCCACGAAAGTGCTCTATCTACAGAAATTCTTTTTATTAAACTGATTTCCGAACAATAGCTTGTTTGTTCATTTTATTATTAATTTTATGTAAATTAGTTTTGAGTATTTACCCATTTCTGCCCACAAATAAGATAAAAAAGTATTCCATAAAATAGAAAAGTTTTATTTTTGACAAAAATTATCTCTCAAGGATGTGGAGCCCTTAGCAACAACTTACTTCTTTTGTTTCAATTTTCTGTAGTAAATCCTTTTGCAAAAATCTTATTTCATGCTAAGGCAGATTAGTCTTTTGTTACCTTTGGATAAACTTTACTCCTGTCTGATTTCCAGGGTAGGTCCCAATCAAACTGGTTTTCAAAGTTTATCTCTCGCTCATTTTAAGTATTTTACCCTTCTTTGGATATTTGACACTGGAGAGGATTTTTTTAACTTTTGATATTTTAATGTTCTATAGTAATATTTAAAAGACAGCATTTTAAGTTTCTGATTTATTTACTTTTAGCTGATATTTTTTTGCTGTATAATATTTCAAAACAGAGCATTTTAAGCTTCTGACTGGAGAGGATTTTTTTTAACTTTTGATATTTTTATGTTGTATAGTTTTATTTGAAAGGCAGCATTTTAAGTTTCTGATTTATTTTTTAATTTTAGCTGACATTTTTATGTTGTATAATATTTGAAAATAGCATTTTAATCTTTTGATTTATTTTTGGACGTACCCGTACCGTCCTATAAATTAACCTTTTCGTTAGTTCGTTCGCTAGTATCCAGAGATTGATTCATTATTTTTTGCACACAGATGGGTATTCAGAAACCCTCGAATGTGACGGAGTCCGATTTTAGAGAAAAAAGATTTTCGCGGTCGATTTTGGCCAAAAAGAGCCCGAACAATAGGTTTTTTGGGGTTTTCTCTTTCCCTGTATAATGGCTGTAATTGACCTATTAATAAAGCTGTGTTCGTTCATTTTTATTTATTTTTTATTTCATATTTAGAGCATTCTTCTAGGAATTTCACATTTAGGTTGTTTATCAAATAGAGAGTTATTTTAACGATATTACTAAATCAATAGTCAAATGTTTTTCTCCCAGATACTTCGGTTACAATGCTTGCTTAAAGGATGCTTATAATTTGACAAAGAAACGGATGACGGGTGTCTCACGAAAAAGGGGGACCAAAAGGGCTATAAAAGCCTATACTGGCATGAAAAACAAGCAACCCTGCATTTTCATATTTTTCATAGGCTCGAGGTAATGCCTAGCATATGCTTAAATTTTTGCCAAATTTGAGCCTAGATATGCTTACCTTATTGGTATTTGGGCCAAAAAACGGCTAAACAACGGGTTTTTTGGACTTTGTGAAAAATTGGATCATTAATTTTTTCTCATTTTTTGTATGAAAGTAGGGTAAGGTAAAAGATGGCTCAAGCAGATTTTTGCAAAAAAAAATTTTTGGCTCAAAAAAACGCATGTTTATCTATAAGAATCACTATTAATAAGCATACATCAATGTTCTTAGTCAAATTACTCAATTGTTTCTATGAGATAGATGTATTTTTTGCTCATGAGGGCTTACTTTGAAGAATATGTGTGTTTAGACATGAAATTTAGGCTGCTTGGCGTGTTTTTATAGAAAAACTGGCCTAATTCGATATTTTTTTATAAGCACGTTATCAATTACTTAGGTATTAGCTTTTCTTGAGGTTGGCGCTTTCATTCTTTATGACTTTTTGCACAAAGATTCATAACTATAAACCCTCGAATGTGACGGAGCCCGATTTTCGAAAGAAAAATTTTTGGGCAAATTTGGGCCAAAAACGGCTAAAAAACAGGTTTTTTGGACTTTGTGAAAAATTGGATCATTAATTTTTTCTGATTTTTTGTATGAAAGTAGGGTACCATCATAGGTGAAAGATGGCTCAAGCAGATTTTTGAAAAAAAAATTTGTTGGCTTAAAAAATGCATGTTTATCTATAAGAATCAATATTAATAATGTTCTTAGTCAAATTACTAAATTTTTTTATGAGATAGATGTTTTTTTTTCTCATGAAGGCTTACTTTTAAAGAATATATGTCATGTGTTTAGACACGAACCTTTGGTTGCTTGGCGTGTTTTTGTAGAAAAACTGGCCAAATTCGATATTTTTTTATAAGCACATTATCAATTACTTAGGTATTAGCTTCTCTCGAGATTGCCTGTTTCATTCTTTATGATTTTTTCCACAAATATGCGTAACTATAGACCCTCGAATGTGACGCAGCCCAATTTTCGAAAAAAAATGTTTTTGGGCAAATTTGGGCCAAAAAACGGCTAAAAAACGGGTTTTTTGGACTTTAAAAAATTGGATCATTAATTGTTTCTAATTTTTTTGAATGAAAATAGGTAAAAGATGGCTGAAGCAAATTTTTCAACTCAAAAAAAGCATCTTTATCAATAAGAATCACTATTAATAAGCATACATCAATGTTCTTAGCCAAATTACTCAATATTTTGATGAGATCGATGTTTTCTTTGCTCACGAAGTCTTGAATATGAAAGAATATTTATAGAGCATGAAATTTTGGTTTCTAAACAGTTTTTTATAAGAAACAAACGACTAATTTTAATACTTTAATGGGATAAATTTTCGCGGGGATTAAATTTCGCGGTTAAGCTCATCCGCGAAATTTTAAGATTTCGCGGGGATTAATTTTCGCGGATGGCACTATTGGGGACATTATTTTCTCGATTTTGTGACTTTTACTGTCAAATCATGCATATTGGTTGTTTAAATACACATTATTTGCGCCTCTTTGATGCAAGTAACCATTCAAATAATATTTATTTGACATATTTTGAGTTTTGTTTAGAAATATTTCGCGGATGGGCCTTTTTCAAATTTCCAATGGGACTTATTTTCGCGGATGACACCCAAATCCGCGAAATCCGCGAAATCCGCGAAAATTAGTCCCCGCGAAAATTTATCCCATTAAAGTAGGTCGTAACTATTAGTGTTCTGAATGATTGTATAATGGTCACTTCACGTAGATATCAATTATATATGTGTTAAATGCATAACCATGTAGGTCCGTAAAAGTATCACTTGTTTCCAAACAAAACTTCAGCAGCACATCTTGTTTCTCCTAAAAGACCTTATTTCTCAAGCTTTTGGATAGAATTTTCAGTCGACTAGAGTTGAAAAAAATTTATCCGGTAATTTTGAATGCAAATCGAAAGCCTGTAAACCAGGAACATAAAATCAGCGAAAATGACCAAAATTCAAGAAATATTACCCATTTTACATTATGATATGAAAGTTTGAAGTCAAAATGCTGCAAAAATGAAACTGAAGCTCAACTGCAAAATTGAAATGCAAGGAAGTTATAGAGGTTAAAATAGGGCTCGATTTCTCGACTACGGACGAAACAGTTAAAAATTAACAATCGCCAGTGTTGGGATCTTGACTGTTTATATAAGCATCAAGGTATTTAAACATGAAAAATGTTTTAAGATTTGCGCCCCTTAAATTGGCTATAGAGGCTTCCATTTCATCAGTATTGAGAACCATAGTTTCTGTTTGCCTAAAGCCGGAAAGATTTCCTCAAGGATTTCGATGCACTCTTGAAGACCCTCTACTCTAGCTATAAAAGATACAATACTATGTCATCAGCATATCATGGCCATGGAATATTATATCCCATGATATTAGATTGTCATTTGTCACTTGTTCTAATTATGGTTTTCTGGTAAATTTTTTTCGGACCAACGGGGGCACGAACCCACGAGGAGGACAGTGGACCCACGAGACCAACGAAGGCACGGGACCCACATAAATAATCACACTACTTGTTTCTCAAGAATATCAAAATCAGCAGTAGTTTATTTTCATTACTTTTAAACTGAAGTCTAATCGAGTCGAAAATCCACTTGCGTGAAATGTGATCGAATGCAGCCGATAAGTCAACAAACAAAAGGGGCTGCATTTTGCGATTAGAGATCTGGTGGATTCGTTTTATGAATTTAGATGATCTGTTGTTCCCCGATTTTGTCGAAATCTGTTGTGCTTATCGGTCATCTGTTCTCCTCATACCAAAGAGTCTACTCAAGATAATGTTCAGAACATATAGGATATATAGAACGTATCAATTCAGCTCGTGCCCAAACCCACAGAATATAAATTCGACTCACAGGACCAATCAAAACGCATATTGCTGTTTTTTTATACTTTTTTTTGCCCGCTTCTTGAGCGTAGAAAGGCCTAAAGAGAGTGGTGAATGAAGATAAAATAATTGTTCCGATTTTAGCCAAACGCGACTTTTTTCAAGTTTCCAGGGCCACAAACCAAACGATCAATTGGGTGTGGAAAAATCTAAATTGTATCGAGGATAGAATAAAATACCACTTTCCTCAAAAACTTTGTATACTACAGTGGTTTGAATTTGTATCAAAGAAAATATACCAATGATTTAGTTTATCACCGATAAATTATTTCTTGTTTCAATTTTAGGCTTTAAAGTTTGGAAGTAAGAATGGTTTCAAAGCCAACCTGTGGACAACAAACAAAAGAACAGACAGGAGGGGGAAAGATGTGATTCAATGTTTCATACCATATTGACCAAATTATGAATAATTTGAATATTTTAGATTAGTTATTTTATTGAAAAATATTTCTGAGCCATTTCAAATTGATGTATCTCATTTTATTGTATTACACTGTATTTCATTTCTGAAATTATATCTTCCTGGCTGTTGTGGAAACCAAAGTTAGTGGTTCAAAGATCAAGAAGATTTACGTTGTCTGATGTCATCTGCAAAAAGACTGGGAACTAGCCAGTGGTGTTGTAGGAAAATTTTTCTGAAGGGGCCAAAGTCAATTTTTTTTAAATGGCGCCCCCCCCCCACCAGCTTCTAAACTTATACTAATTCATTTCTAGGCATAACGAGGAGGGAAATTTTTTAGTGGATAAGAGTAGATACATCTTTGCTGAATGGAATAAAGGGATAAACAGGCCCCACCATGGTTGGGGCCGGCTAGAAGATTTTTGAAAATCGACTGTCAAGATACCCTAAATCACTAAATAAAAATAGAAAAATTTAACACTTGCTAGAGTGAAAAGAAACTTAGAGAAACAATGTGTCATACGTACGAGCGAAACGAGCGAAAAAATTGATGTTATATAATTTCAATATTGTACCCTGAGTATCAGAGGTTAAGTTTTCAAAGAAAATAGTAACCTCTGAAGACAAATAATAGAAATTTTATCGCGCATGTGTCAATCTAATCACTGTAGAAAAAATCAAAGATGAAGAGCAAATATTACCATATTAATGTCTAGCAGATTGTATCAGTATGCAGTTTACTATTTACGAATTCCCCAGAAACCTCCAAGTGTAGTTGAAATGAGTTTATTTCAAAAGAAATCTTTTACATGATCCCCAAATGTATAACAGTAATTACTAAACTTTTAATTATTGAAATGTCACTTTAATTGAATCGAAATAATAGACAGACTTTATGTTATGATTCCCTATCACTGACTCTTTTTACAAAGCATTGATGACTTTTTGTAAGTTGCGTTTTCAAAGACGGGAATAAAAATATCGACTATGACGCTCATCCAAGATCTTGGATGGTCGCCATGGTTACTTTTGTCTTCGCTGATTGCGCGATGAATAGAATCTCGATTCGTCGGCACAGCGTAAATATATGATTTTGAGCTGTGCTTTTCACGGTATCAATATTGTTATCAGCAAATTGGTCTTGGGGCGCAGTTAAAGGCGCATAAAGTTTGATTTTATTTAAGATTGATGCGTTTAAAAAAATCTCTTTTGGCGCCCCTTGTTCTTTGGCGCCCCGCCCCCTGCCACAACGCCACTGGAACTAGCATGGATTTTCATGCTAGATTTGTCCAGTCGGGTTCAAGTGGTATTTCCGTAAGTTGAAAATCCAAACAGAATTCGGACAGCTGAGCCCGATTGGTACGGCGGCACATCAAATAACGACTACTAAATGCTTCCAATGGTAAATTGGCCCGCCCCTTCAGAGTTTAGCTTGGGCGGCCGATGTATTTTTGTTTTTATAGTAATCGTCAGCCGTGCAAAATTACTCGAATCTGATTGGTTTAGAGGAGTGCGATTAATCGTTAATTGCACTATTACCACTTTTTGCACTCTTTGGCGGGAGGACGCTTTTGTCCCCTTATTCTTTTCTCTCCTGTGTCAGAGAAAAAATATAAGAAGGATCATGTTTTTTATGAATTTAGTCCTCATACTTCAAAAATTCGCTTTGTGTACATAAGTTGCATTGCAATTCCAATGTCAAAAATTTTCCCTTTTTCTAAAAAAAATATGATTTACTAATGATTATTCACTAACGATTACCTCGGAATCGTATGTTTTGTCGTAGGACGAGTGCAAATTACGGTATTTTCTCCTTTGTTACTCGTGATTAATCGTTAATTGCACTCCAAACCATACGATTACTAGTACTGATCATAATTTTTTGATATAATTTCTTTTCTATATTTCGGAAAGTCCAGCATCAAACTTTAAGCTTTTAAAATACAGTGTTTTGAGGGGGAGTCTTCAAAAGTCCGACATTTTCTAGTCCCAGAGTAGAAAATTCCGAAAAAGCAATTGACGGCTGCTTCATTTTTCCAAAACAGCTTTTGTTCGACAACGAGTGATAAAAACCATTAGTGCAAAAACAACAGTAGCCTAACTGTGCTAGAAAATCACGTGAATTTGTTATTACGATGCAGTGAATAAGACATGCCTGTCTGGTAAAGATTAAAATTGGTTTAAATTTCTGAAATAATTTTGTACTTTTGTCGCAATCCGAAGAAAAAATTTGTAGTCGGAGGAAGAGGGGTCACCTGTCTGGGGTTAAGGTTGGTAGAGGAGATTGCGGAAAAGAATTGAAGCATCAAGGAGTAAAGAAAAAAATTAATTCTTCGGCGTCTTTATTTGGAAGAGACTCGTTAATGATAAGAGACCATTCAATTTTTTCTTCAGACATACAGTCGGAGTAGGATAAAATGATAGTATGATAGAATGATAAGATGATATAATAATGGTATAATGGTATGATAAAATGATAGAATGATGGTATGATAGAATGATGATAGAATGATGGTATGATAGAATGATAGAATGATAGAATGATGGATGAGAATGAATATGAATGTATGATATGATAGAATAGAATGAGATGAGATTGCTTATAGATGGTATGTAGAATGATGCTATGATCGCCTGCATGGGCGCTGGGAATGATGGACTGACTGGGGAGATCGAAGCTGATGGTAGCATGCCGCTGCTCGTCATGCTAGCTGATGGTGATGAGCCATGCTCGCCTGCTGATAGCTCGCTGCTCGCCTAGCGATAATGCTGGCTCGCTCGAATGAGCGTGCTAGCGGCTCTGCTCGAATGAGAACTGCTCGCCCTGCCTTAGATGATGGTCTGCTGCCTGCTCGCCTGCTCGCCCTGCTCGCCTGCTCGCCTGCTGGTCCTGCTCGACCCTGCTGGTCTGCTCCGCCTGCTCGCCGCTACTGATGGCCTGCTCGCCTGCTCCCTGCTCGATATCGCTGCTGCCTGCTCGTCTCGCCATGTGCAGTCTGCTCGCCTGCTCGCCTGCTCCCTGCTGATCTGCTCGCCGCTACGCCTATGCTCTGCTGCTGGCTGCTCGCCCTGCTGCGCGCTGGCCTGCTCCTGCTCGCACTGCTCGCTGCCTCGCATGCTCGCCTGCTCGCCTGCTACCCTGCTCGCCTGCTCCCTGCTCGCCTGGCTCGCCTGCTAGCTGCTCGCCTGCCGCCCGCTGGTCTGCAGCCTGCGCGCTGCTGTCTGCTACAATGCTCTCCCTGCTGATGCTCGCCCCTCGCTGCGGGTCATGCTCGCCTGCTCGCCTGCTGGTCTCTCCGACTGCTGGTCTGCTCGCCTGCTCGCACCCTGCTCGCACGGCTCCCTGCTGCCCCCCTCGCCTGCTAGCCTCTGCGCCTGCTCGCCTGCTGCTCGTCTGCCTGTGCCTGCTCGCCTGGATGAGGCTAGCCAGCGCGCCATGGAGACGCTGATCGGATGGTCCGCCTCGCCTGCTGGTGCTACTCGCCTGCTCGCCTGCTGGTGGCTAGCATGGCTCAACCGGCTGCCTGCTCGCCGCTCCTGCTGCCATTCTGCCTGCTGGTCTGCCCGCCTGCTCGACGCGAGCCCTGCTGCGGGCATGCGCCTGCTGCCCTGCTCGGCCTGCTCAGCCGCTAGCCTGCTGGTCTGCTCGGGCTCGCCTGCTAGCTCTGCCTGCCTGTCTGCTCGCTGCTGTCTCTCGCCTGCTGGGCCTGCTCGCCTGGGCCTCTCGCCTGGGTCTGTCGCCTGCCTCGCCCTGCTCGCCTGCCTAGCCTGCGGCTCGCCTGCTCGCCTTATCGCCTGCTGGCACCTGCTCGCCGGCTGGTCTGCTCCCTGCTCGCCCTCGCCTGCGGGTCCTGCTCGCCTGCTCCGCCTGACTCGCCTGCTGCTGCTCGCCTGCATCGCCTGCTGGTCTGCTGAAGCCGGAGTGGTCTGCTCGCCTGCATGGGCTGCTCGCCTGCTCGCCTGCTGCTGCCTGCTCGCCTCTCGCCCTCATGCGCTGCTGCTGCTCGACCTGCTCGCCTTCTCGCCTGCTGGCCTGCTCGCCTGCTCGCCTGCTCGCGCTCGCCTGATCGGGCTGCATAGCTCGCTCGCCTGCAGCCTGCTGCCCTGCTCGCCTGCTCGCCTCTGCTGGTCCTGCTCGCATCGCCCCTGGTCTGCTCGCTGCTCGCCTGCTCGCCTGCTCCCTGCTCAGCCTGCTCGCCTGCTCGCCTGCTCGCCCTGCTCCCTGCTCGCCTGCTAGCGCCCCCTCGCTGCTGGGTAGGCTCTGCGCGCCTGCTGGTCTGCCCCTGATCGCCTCGGTTTCTCGCCTGCTGCTGGTCTGCCCGCCTGCTCGCCGCTCGCCTGCTCGCCTGCTAGCCTGCTGGTTGCTCGCCTGCCCGCCTGCTCTCCCTGCTGTCTGCACGCCTGCTCGCCTGCTGCTGCTCGCCTGCCGCCTGTCTGCGGTCTGCTCGCCTGCTCGCCTGCTCGCCTGCTCGCCTGCTGGTCTGCTCGCCTGCTCGCCTCTGCTGCGCTGATCCGCTACGCTGGTCGCCTGCTCGCCTGCGGGTCTGCCGCATGTCGCGGCTCGCCTGCTGGTCTGCTCGCCTGCTCGCCTGCTCGCCTGCTGGCCTGCTGGCCGCTCCCTGCTCGCCTGCTCTGCTCGCCTGCTCGCCTGCTCGCCTGCTCGCCTGCTCGCCTGCTCGCCTGCTCCGCCTGCTCGCCCTGCTGGTCTGCTCGCCTGCTCGCCCTGCCTCGCCTGCTGGTCCTGCTCGCTGCTGCTCGCGCCTGCTGGTCTGCTGCCTGCCTGCTGCTCGCCTCGCACTGCCCTGGTCTCTCGCCTGCTCCCTGCTGGGTCTGCTCGCCTGCTCGCCTCCTCGCCTGCTGGTCTGCGCCTGCCTGGCTCGCCTCTCGCCTGCTGGCTGCCGGCCTGCTAGCCTGCTCGACTGCTCGCCTGCTCGCCTGCTCGCCCTTCTCTGCTCGCCTGCCGCCTGCTCGCCTGCTGCTGCTCGCCTCTGCTCGCCTGCTCGCCTGCTGGTCGCCCCTGCTCGCCGCGTTCTCGCCACTGCCTCGCCCGCGCTCTAGCCTATGCGCGCCTGCTGCTCTGCTCCCCTGCTGGTCTGCTCGCCGGCTCGCCTGCTGGGTCTGGCTCCCTGACTGGTCTGCTCGCTGCCTCCTGCTGTCTGCTCGCCCTGCTCGCCTGCTGGTCTGCTCCTGTCAAGCTCGCCTGCTCGCCTGCTCGCCTGCCTGAGGCCTCGATGCCCCCTGCTGGCCTGCTCCTGCTGCTGCTGCTCGCTGCCTGCTCGCCTGCGCCTGGTCTCTCAGCCTGCCCTCGCCTCTAGTCCTGCTGGCCTGCTCGCCTGCCGCCTGCCTGCTCCGCCCTGCCTCTCGCCTGCTCGCCTGCTCCCTGCTCGCTGCTGCTCGCCCTGCTGCCTGCTCGCCTGCTCGCCTGCTCGCTCCTGCTCGCCTGCTCCCCCTGCTCGCTGCTCGCCCTCTCGCCTGCTCGCTGCTCGCTGCCTCTGCTCGCCTCGCCTGCCTGGCTCGCCGCCTGCTCGCCTGCCGCCTGCGTCGCTGCTGCTGCTCGCCTGCTCGCCTGCTCGCCGCGCTCGCCTGCTCGCCTGCTCGCCTGCTCGCCATGCTCGCCTGCTCGCCTGCTCGCCTGCTCGCCTGCTCGCCTGCTCCCTGCTCGGCTCCTGCCTAGCACCTGCCTGCTCGCCTGCTGGCCTGCTCGCCTGCTCGCCTGCTGCCTGCTCGCTGCTCGCCTGCTCGCCTGCTGGCTGCTGCTCTAGCCGCTGCTCGCCTGCTCTCGCCTGCTCTGCCTGCTGGTCTGCTCGCCTGCTCGCCTGCTCGCCTGCTGGTCGCCTGCTCCTGGTCTGCCCTGCTCGCCCTGCTCGCCCTGCTGCTGGTCTGCTCGCTGCGATCGCCCTGCTCGCCTGCTCGCCCCTGCTGCTCGCCTGCTGGCTCGCCTGCTCGCCCTGCTCGCCTGCTCGCCTGCTCGCCTGCGCTCGCCTGCTCGCCTGCTCGCCTGCTCGCCTGCTCCGCCGCTGCGCCCTGCTCGCCCTGCTCGCCTGCTCGCCTGCTCGCCGGCGCTCGCCCGCTCGCCTGCTCCCTGCTCGCCTGCTCGCCTGCTAGCTGCCGCGCCTGCTAGCCCTGCTCGCTGCTAGCCTGCCGGTCGCCCTGGCTCGCCGGCTGGCGCTCCCCCTGCTCCGCCTGACTGCACTGCTCGCTGCTGGTCTGCTGGTCTGCTCACCTGCCCCCCTGTCGCCTGCTCGCGTCCTCCGCCCCCCCCTCTGTGTTTCTCCGCTCTCCTTCTCTCCTGCTCGCGTACATCCGTCCTCCTCCCCCTAATCTGTTTTTCTCCCTGCCGTCCTTCCCTCCCCCGCGCCCGTCCCGTCCGCCAGCCGTCTCTCCCTGCCAAAACCCCCCCCCACCTTTAGTCACACTGTCCACCCCCCTGGAATTTCTCCAAAACAAGAGTGTAAATTTAAAAAACATTTATACAGGTATTACTATTGATAAGTTGATCGAAGTTATGTCTTTCACCTTTTTAAATTAGATTAGATAGAGTTAACAATATTACACCATCAAACTATAATGCTAATTATTTTAACAAAAGAAAGGTTTAAAAATAAATTAGTCACCTTCTTGCTATGAATTTCTGCTAGATGTACTTTTCAATTTTATACCAGAGTATAAAAACTCTAAAGTCAGACAGTTTGGCTTAGGTTTTTTTTCTTTTGATACGTGAGAATATGGGTAACTTGCATCAGCAGATCAGTGGAGGCTAACATGCATAGCCCTCAAATGAATGACCTGGCTGGTCATTAAAATAAACTATATTCAGCTCCGCTCGCAGCTCTACTCTACCATTTTTGTTTTGATTTAACTTTGTATTTTAATGACCAGACGGGTCTGATGCAAGTTACCCAAATTCACGGTAATACATCTAGCTAGCTATAATAATGAGCAGCTTGAATTGAGTAATGATGGTACAGGTTTTTGGGACGTTTTGTGGGCTGTCTGAAATTTTAAATGTGTACTCCAAAATAAGAATTTCATCTGGGCTAGGGGTTACCGTAAGTTGGTCTAATGACGACCCTCGACATGGCCCGAGAATTCTCGGGCCTCTTCGGGCCATGTTCGGGCCGAGAGACCCTATCAATTCTTTTGGCCCGAACTTGACCGGAGTCATTCAGGCCATGTTCGGGCCTCCTTTTTCATAACGCTTTCAAGCCTGTCTGGCTGGGTCCATTGAGTCTAATCTAAGTACGGAGTGCTAATCTAAGTCAGAAGATTCCATATTTAAATTGATTCAGCATGTCCAGTCAAACAAAATAGTACACGACCCTCGACATGGCCCGAGAATTCTCGGGCCAAAACTTTTATTGGAATTCTCGTAAAGCCCGAGTATGGCCCGAGCTGGCCCGAGAATTCGGAACTTCAGGACTGAATTTTTTAAACATTTTCTTTGAGAAAAACTTGGTTTCTCTTAATTATATTAAATATATGAATGTTGTAAATTCATATAAATATTAAATGTCTTATTTGGTATGAAAACATAATTATAAATATACTTAGGGTGGAAATATTTGCTAGTAAACTGGTCCTGGTTTTAAACTGAAGCGCGTCCACGGGAAGCTCGTAAAGTTTTTTTGAGCGATATAAACAAAACAGACTTAAATCTTATTTTGTACTATTTTGTTTGACTGGACATGGTGAATCAACATTTAACATGGCCCAAACATGGCCTGAATGACTCGGGTCATGTTCGGGCCAAAAGAATTGATAGGGTCTCTCGGCCCGAACATGGCCCGAAGAGGCCCGAGAATTCTCGGGCCATGTTGAGGGTCGTAATAGTACAAAATAAGATTTGTCTGTTTTGTTTATATCGCTCAAAAATACTTTACGAGCTTCCCGTGGACACGCTTCAGTTTAAAACCAGGACCAGTTTACTAGCAAATAAGGACATGTTTTTTAATTGTTTCGTTTTTGGCATTTTCAAAAAAGCTAAATTTTGATTGGGGTAACTTGGAGGTCCGAAATTTTCACAGGATGTTAGTAGTGATGATTGGACCCCAAAAAGTTCTTTTCCCAAAATTCTAGCTGTTGTAGGGGCCAGTTAGGAGCAAATTTTAGCATTTGTATGTGTTTCGGAAAATGATCTAAATCAGAGCTAAAAACCCAGGAAGTTGTCTATCTGACCAATGATTCTCATAGAGGGATGGTAACTAAAGCAGCCTATTGTTAAAAGGCCCACATTTTCCTATTGTGGGGCCCTTTTTAGAGCACTTTTTTAGCACCTATTTCCCCATTGACAATAAGTGCCAAGACACCAAAGAAAAAGGCTTGATTGGGTATAAGACTTCCATAACTTCTTTTGAAATAGTTGAATAATCAAGTTATTAACACCAATATAACACTTGAGCTGTTAAAGGGCCCGTTTGGAGCTAAATTTAGCATCTTTCCACTAAAAATACTGCAGCAGAATTACTAGTATGTTTCTAAACACCTAATTAAAAGGCTGGAGTGGGTGTAAAACCTTCATAGCTTCCTTTGAAGTAGTTTAATAATCAAGTTATTAACACCAATAAAACATTTGAGCTGTTAAAGGGCCCGTTTGGAGCTAAATTTAGCATTTTCCACTGGAAATACTGCAATTTATTCTGCTTCTCTTACTAAAATTAACTTTACACCTAGTCTAATTTTTGCTAAATTCAGCTCATTTCGAGACCTAGGAACATAAAATAACCTCATGAAGTTCTGTTCAATTGTGTAACAAACATTAATGATAACTTATTTGATGTTCAAAACCTTTTCAGGGTCCAGAATCGAGCAAATATTTAACATTTTCCGTTAAAATGCTAAAATACTGCTCGTTTTTGGTCCATTTAACTATGACAAAGATCACAGAAAAGACTTTTTAAGCTTCGTGGATGATCCAAGCATCAAATAGCGCCTAAATGAGCTATGAAATAACAATAACCTTCGGGTTTTCAAATTTTAGCATAAAGACATGGCCTTCAAGAACTCTAAGTCCAGTCAATGCTAAATTTTTGCTCATAAAAGGACCCTGGAATGCTTTATATCGGCCAAATTTGGTTTTTCTATCTTTTTGAATGCCTCAAGTATGCATAATATCAATATCATAGTTCTTTTGTGTTTATCTTAACAGTGCTGGTGGATTAAAAAAAAGCCACACCCAATGCTAAAAACATGCTCATAATGGGACCATACAACCATTTTTAGTGATTGCTTATGTTGGTATATTGATCTTATAAGGTATAAAAAGGCATGTGCAAAGTATTAGAGTCATAGCAGAAAAATTGAGAGAGATACAAGCCTCTAAATCCAAATGCTAAGTATTTGCTCCTACTAAAATGCTAAGTATTTGCTCATTTTTGGACCGCACTTTGTTGAAGCATAAGTCATGACAGATTTAAGCTTTAGAAAAAATTCTTTTAAATTTTTAAATTTTATCTTTTCCACGCAACCATCATCAGGGCATAATTTTAGTTCACACATTATATTAGAAATGAATGATAATTTCCCAAGACCCCTAAAAACGAAACAATTAAAAAACATGTCCATAAATATTTCCACCCAAGTATATTTACAACTATGTTTTCATACCAAATAAGACATTTAATATTTATATGAATTTACAACATTCATATATTTAATATAATTAAGAGAAGGTTTTTCTCAAAGAAAATGTTAAAAAATTCAGTCCTGAAATTACACGCTTGTTTAAATCATGTTTTCAAAAATTGGCACAAGTGTGGCCCGCGTGTGGCCCGAATTCTCGGGCCAGCTCAGGCCATACTCGGACTTTACGCGAATTCCAATAAAAGTTTTGGCACGAGAATTCTCGGGCCATGTTGAGGGTTGTGTCTAATGTCGACATCCCTCTTCTAATTCCGACACCCTTCTTTAGAGTTAGGAATAATGTGAAGGTCGGAATCACTGATGGAAACTTTTTTTCCTTGCTTAGCGATTAGGGAAGAAAATTTTTTTTACCTACCAGTGATTCTGACCTTCCTACCTTCCCATCTCTAATAAAGGGTGTCAAAATTAGAGGAGGGATGTCGACATTACGAAAGCATCCAACGAGGACCTTTTTTTAAACATCTGTTTGCCAGGCATAGCCTTCCTGGAAAATTTGATCTGTTGGTCAAAAGTTTCCAAAATCTTATTCCTAGAAATTAAGATCTGTTTCTCCTCAAAACCTAAATTTTTAATCTCAAAGTATCTTCCCTAGAAAATTTGGTCTGTTTCCACAGTTTTCAGAATCAAAATTTTGATCTGTTCTCCCAAGCTTATAAGAAATAGGATATCTGTTTCCGTCTCCTGGAAATTTTCATCTGTTTCCCTTGCTTTTTGTGATTGATATATGTTTTCCCACCGAAAGTTCAATCTGTTTCCAATGCAATATCATCTTTCTGGAAACAGATATCTGTTTCCCAATTTATTATATGTCGTCTCCTAGAAACATTGATCTGTTTCTCTCTGATGACGTCATCAGCTGGAGCGGGGAAACAGATAGTTTTAAGAAAATGGTCTCTCCTAGAAAATCGGATCTGTTTCCCCATTTTTCAAAAAAAGCTCTCTCCTGGAAAAGGGAAACAGATACCGTAGAGTTGTTTAATCTCGACATACGTCTTGCAATCTCGACACCGGATCTGTAGAATAATCAAAACAAACCTTGAATGAAATTCTTGGTATCATTCTTATCGAACAAGTTCATCCATCAAACTAGAAGTTCAGTAAACATTGCAATCCTTTCAATTAAAAAGAAAGCCAAATTATAAGCAGTTTTACACAACACACGAAACGCATGCAAACTTCCTCGTAACTTTCTCGTGTCCATCATTAAAATTTTACAACTTTATTACGCTTCAAGTCACGTGATAAAAATAATTCGCGCGCGCTTAGCCTGGTTTCCCTTACCTTATATATAAAAACACACGCTCTAGGCGCGCTAACAGGCCGCACGCCGTGACGGCCAGTATGGCGGTCACATTAAATTCAAAAGGAAACCGGGTTCTTTTTATTATTTTCGGTTCACGGTAAAAATGTCTACTAAAAAATTCCTCGCGTGCAAAATGTTGTGTAGTTGTGATTTAGACATCTTCGTTGAAAGCATGCTAATTAGTTTTTAGCGATTACTACATCGTTAAAGTTTTCTTTTCAAATATAAGTATAAGTAATAACACTTCACATTTCTCATATTATATTAACAATCTGTGACGTGATAGAGAGAGAGTACATTTTAGTGATTGATTGATAACTTTGGTATGTATTTGTTTATGTTTGATTTTTTATTTCGAAGACCAGCCTACAGCTATGTCGAGATTGCAAGACGTATGTCGAGATTAAACGACTCTACGGTATTTCGGGGAAATGGGCTCGTTGGCTGCTTCTGACATTAGACCAACTTACGGTATTGACTCCAGACCCGATCAATCAAACTTGTCGAACGATCGAACTAATCAAACTTCATCAAACGATTAAAGTTCGATTAAAAAAATTAATCGAACTTTCAAATTTTTTCAAATATTGTGAGTGTTCGATTGAGTTCGATCACTAATTATGGTTCGATTTGTTCGACAACCTAATTTGTTCGACAACCTAATTTGTTCGCGCCATTAAAAGTCCGATTTTAAAGTAAAAATCGGGTTGTAAAATCGGGAAAAGCTACTCCCAATATCGGAATTGGACATTTTTCCAAAACCAGTGCTAACAGTCGTGCGGACTAAATATTCGGGTCGGTAAGCTAAATATCGGGGAGAGAAAAATATCCAGGACTCGGCAAGATGGCAGCTTTACAAAGGTCAAAGAAGTGGCGATAAGTTAGGTGAAACCTAAAAATATTTTTGTTTCTGGTCCACCGGGTGACGAAAAAAACACTCACCCGGCCGGCCGCAAAAATTTTTTTTGCTGAATTTCGATCCCAAAACTCGATTTTTTAAAGCACTCGTAGGAAGTTAAAATGATGGTCTTCTTTACCTTAAATCTGTAGTAACTTGACACCGCTACAGGCTTCGACATAAGAAAAATTCACGTGTGATCATCGCACGCCTAGATTTTGATTTATAGTGGTCTAGGCGTGCGATTATTCATACTTAATTTTCATCGTTTATATTTTCAACTGTGTTACAATATCTCTAAGAACTGGACACTCTCTTTCATTTTGAATATTTATCTTCAATTGCTAAAGGCTCCAAACTGTGATTAAGAAGTGAGAAACATTTCCCCAATTTTTTAAATCCTCACTTTATGAATGTTTCTTTTTTTTTACTCACAAGTCTGCCTGATTCCATTATAAAAACCAAGTTTTATGTAAAAAAAACATTCTTAAAGGTTGAGTTGCAAGCAAGAATTAATAAAAAACAATGCAGGGTTTAGTTTGAGATGAATAAAATTTCATTTCTATAACAATGATCGGCATGCATTTTACAGTAGAATATAAAATATCACGTGCGATAAATCACAGGCCTCAAAAACTGATTCACGAAAGTTTTCCAAACAAACAAACTAACCCTAACCCTAACCCTAACCCTAACGATGATGCACGAAAAAAAATGCGGCCGGGTGACGACGAAATAAATTTTCACCCGGCCGGTTGACCGGAAACAAAAATTTTTTTTGGGTTCGCCTTATGCAAAATGAGGTAAGGATTGGAATAACGAACTAATCAAACTAATCCGTAGTTTAACCTACCGAAATAATCGAACTGAAGCAACTTACCGAACTAATAGAACTCCAATTTCCGGTAAAATTGTGGTGCGTTAAAAAGATATGATCAATTATGTACAAAAATTGCCTGTTTTTTCCTTTTCCTTTTTTCCTTTTTTCAGGGGGGCATGCAGTTACTACAAGACAGTATGACACTTACTACCGTGGTGGTACTGTATTCAGAAGTTATGAAAACAGTTACTACACAGTGTAGTAACTGCTGTTTGGGGGTGGTGCCGAACACTTAAAACTAGCACTTTTGGTGTAGTAGGTGCTTATAATTCTTTTTAAAGAACTTTAAAAGTTTTTCACAAAAAATGAATTTTTTTGTGAAAAAATTCTTTGTTAAAAAAAATATTTTTGTTATAAATGGACGAAAAAAAATTTGAAATTTTTCTCAGACCCACCTTTGAAATTATGCTTTCCCTAATTATCATTAAAATGTTCTCAACAAACAGCTGTTAACCAAGTAAATTAAACGAAAATCTAGCACAAAAATGGCTTTTAGGTTGAAAAACAATCGCAATTTAGGGTAATTTCAAACATGTTTTTGATGATATCACTCAAAAACAGGGGTGGTACCTGGAAATCTTTTCTGAAAACGGTTACTACCAAGGTGTAGTAACTGCAAAGGGTGGTCCTGAAAAATAGTGTTGAAAGAGCACTTACTACACATCATATCTTGTAGTAAATGCGTGCCCCACCCTGATTTTATACCTACTTACCCATACTCTGTTCATCCCCATTGGTTTCTTGCTTTTTTCCAATGCTGATATACTTTGTGAATAGTTTGCAGATGTAGTATATTGCCGTCAATCAGTCAAGAACAAGTGCAAGTTAGGATACCTTCGGCCAATCTCTCCTAACTAGGAGAGTTGTATCCTAATTTGGAGAATTAGGTATCCTAGATAGGAGAGCAGACATTTTTACATGATTTTTTTAGGTTACTGCTTCGACCCGTGTTTAGAAAACTATGCAAACCTTTGATTTGCACCACTGACCAAAATTTCAAGTAATTTCTCTGGCAGGTTCCTCGAAAATCAACCAGTCAAGGACTATTGTAAATTAAGATAAATGCGAGTATTTAGCCTAAATATGATAAATTATCCTAACTAGGATAAAATCTATACCGTCAACTGCTCTAACTTGGGACTATCTGACAAAACATGGGATGGCAATTCGGCCCCCATTTCACCAAGCCTCCAAAGTCATTTGATTTGTGTTAATGAATGGCATATTAAAAAATACACGATTTCTCTTTCACACCGAGTACCGTAACTTGGTCTAATGTCGACATCCCTCCTCTAATTCCGACATCCTTTTTATCAGCTGAAATTGATAGAAAGGTTAAAACTGTTTTTCTTTGCTTAGTGGTCAGAGAAGAATAATCAGTCCATCACAAAGTGCCATATAAACAAAACTCAACATTCTCACAAAAGTTGTCTTTTTGATTTCTCAAACATTCATCTAAAGCGTTCACTTCCACAATAATTTATGTAATTGTAATTTCGGTCAGTCCACAGTCGGCTTCAACATATACATGTATTTTTATTTACGTGACCGAAGTTCCTACTAAAACAATCTGAGGGTAAGTGGCGAAGCAACACAGCAGATTATTCGTAAAGTAAAGAAATATCTTTTGGCATTGATAATCAAATATAATATATTATATTATATTTCCTTAATTCGAAAATCAAAAATTCATTTTTCATGTTCTGAAGCGCTTCCGTGCAATCGAAATATCGCTGTTTGTGACGCACTGATAATCTTTTTTCAATCAGTGATTCAAACTTTCATATTATTCCTGTCTCTAAAGAAGGGTGTCGGAATTAGACGAGGGATGTCAATATTAGACCAACTTACGGGAGGCTTTTAAATCGAAATATGAAAAAAAATTCGTTGTGGAACACACGCGAGTGTCTGTGCACTCTAAGAGGAACGAAGAAGTATGATTGATAAAGTTGGTGGAGTTATCAAAACAAATTTGTTGTCAAAAAGATTTAACAGTAGGTGAAAATACAGACCAGATATCAAGTTCCATGTTTCGAACAATCGTCCCAAGTTAGAGCAGTTGACGGTATCCTAATTAGGATAAAAGGAAGATAAACTTGATTTATTGAATAAACTTTGTGATCCGCGTCAAGATTTGCATGAATTTGAGTAATTTAGAACCAGCAAAGTATTCTTGTGATGTCTCATCCACCAGACAGGGTGCGTTCAGAAGCTATTCAATTTTCAAGAAGTACTTTACAAATTCCAAATGTTTTAACTTAAAAGCATCAAACTTTCTTGGTTACCCCTTTACTTTGATTATGATGATTGTTTCTAAAGAAAGTCTTCAAATATAGATATATGTATATATTTTTCACATAGCCTAACTAGGATAAATTATCCTATCTAGGATAAATATTCTAGCCTATTTAGGATAAAAGCCTATTTAGGATGATTTATCCTAGTTTGCAATAGTCCTTGCCTGTTAACATCCTTAATAATCTTTTACTTTTTACTTTTACTTGAGTCCAGAATCTAACCTTTTGTTAACCTAAATCTGGACTGTCTCAAAAGCAACCTTTGCATAGGCCAATTTGGGACTCGAGTAAAAGTATATGGTAATTTAAATAATTAGTTTTTTTGTCACTAAAAGATGGAAAAGGCAGCTTAAATTTGAAAATCAAGACAGTGTGGGGCATATCTTTATTTATACAGGCTAATTATACAGCCATTTAAAACAAAACGGTTTTGGATCTGCTTGTGATATGCTTTGTTTCAGGACTGTCCCGATTTACATTACAAAAAGGTTTGATTCAGGACTGTGTAAAGCCCTTTTTAATGTTTCTAAAGAAAGCAGAATACTATATTAGGGTAATAGCTCAACATGGCATATTTCGCCTTCTTTAAAGGGGAATTGAGGTTTGCATTTTGCCCCTGCATTTTTTTGCCTAAAATTATAGAGCATAAAAAATGCAATCAAACAAAAAAAGAACAATTCAAAAATCTGTTTTATTTATCTAATTATGAAGCTTTAATTTTTTGGCTCTACGGAGGAGAGCTATACACTCCCTAGTATATAGAAAGTATATATAGTATATATAGTATAAACATCGTTGAGCATTTATGGACTTTTTTGTTAATAAAATATTTTAAACAAATTGATACACATTAAAAAAGACTTGAAAATTGTCCACTTTAGATTCACTACCGTCAACAGCTCTGTTTCTATTTCTATTTGGTTGAGGCCTATTTTCGCAACTATAGACACTTTCAATGAGCGCCCCATCAGTACCTTGGACTGACTACCCAATTCCCCTCACATGACATGAGTTGACCCGGGCGAAGGTTCATTCACTTGCCAAGTGAACTGCTGCGATTGGGAATCAAACCTTAGTTGCCTGTGCGCAACCAAGGTCAATGACCACTATACCACAGTGAGTATTTTGATACTCTAACTTGGGACGATTGGTCAAAACATAGGATTGTTGATTGTTGATTACTGTTAAATCACTTTCAAAACAAATTTTTTTTGATACTTCCACCAAGTTTATCATACAATCACACTTCTTCTGTCATTCATATATCGCAAAAATAGATATGTCTAAAAAAGTCATTTTATTAGCAGTATCTGACAAAAGTAATTAAATCACGTCATCTTTTTATGTCTTGCTCTCTCAAGGGGCTTTTTTTTATCTAACAACCACCGCGTAAAATTAACAGATCTGAAAATATGACGCTATGGATTTTTGTAGATATCTGTGTTGCAGAGTGTGCATACACTCGCGGGTAAGTTTCACTACAGAATTTATTTCATATATTGGACTTAAAAGCCCACTCGAATTGCTGTCCCATGTTTTGTCAGATAGTTCCAAGTTAGAGTCGTCAACGGTATATTTTATATACTTTTCCTTGAGTCCCGATTGAGTCCCAAATCTAATCTTTTTGTAAGCTAAATCCAGGACCGCAATTATGGGACTCAAGTATAAGTATATTATTGTTCGTCCCCCCTTTCTTAAGGGAGAAATTTTCATGAAAAAGGGGGGGGGGTAGCAAGGAAGGGGGATAGTTTAAGAAGGGGGGCTTACATATATATTGTAGATTAATTTCAAGTACTGTTATGAAATTTGGTCTCTATGAAAGGAAGTTTTCTGTTAGAGTAGTCTGAGTCAAAAAGAAGAAAGAAAATTTATTATTTCGCTTTGTCTCTCTAAAGATATTTCACATATATTTGTTAGCTATTTTTGTCCAAAATCCTTGAGGGATTTTTAAAGGTTAGGGGGGATGCCAAGAAGGGCGTGATCATTTAAGAAGGGGGGTCAGACCCCTTTCTGTACTATGTATATTTAAACCACACAGCTGTTGTTTTTTATCAATGACCCAAGTGGGACTGAAGTAAAATTAAGCCAAGGGGTTGAGAAAAGTTTGTCATTAACGCTGTACAGTTTCAGATTTTAAATCATTTTAAATCATTTTAAATCAAACAGACTTTCCCGTTTGCCTAAAAAGGCTGAGATGCACATTATATATGTCAGATATTAAAAGTAAATCTATTCTGTGGTAGCTTCTTGGAGTGAGGTTATTTCATTTTGCGAAGAATTACTGCATCATTTATCTTTATCACTTACAGCATTATTTATTGCAGGAGTGGCCAATTTTCTAGGTTATAAAAAACCAAAAAATAATGACCATTATCTTTTTAATTGATAACCTTAAAAGTTTTCTCCAATATTGGTGGACCAACCATGATGAAAAAAAAGTCATGCGGGCGGCTGGGAAAAATTTTTTTTGGTCCTTTTCATGATTTCTAATGAAAAAAATTTGGAAGAAAAAAATCATCTCTCTGGCTGTTAGTGTTGCCCCACATTCTGTATTTATATTTTTTATTGATTTAATATGCATAGCACTATTTATTTGATCTTTAACGTCCAGAAAGCATGCTAAATAAACAAACTTTTTGAAGAGTGTTATATAGGAACGATGTAACAGTTTGAATGAGTCACGAGTAAAGGTTTTTAAGAAGAAAGTTTCATCTGTTATCTATTTGGTTCTTATGAAAAAAAAAGCGGCCGGGTGGCGACGAAAATATTTCTCAACCAGCCGGTGGACCGGAAACTTTTTATTTTTTAGGGTCGGCCTAACTGTCCACAACAAAGGCCCCTTGTTTAGTAGGCCAATTTGTTGGTAATGAAAAGTATGACATGAAAGGATAAAAAGAAATATATAATATAATATACCACCGCCTAAACAGGACATAAAGTGCCCAACTGTTTGGGGGGGGGTTTCAGGGGTTACCCGATTCCGCAATTCCGTTAATTTTTTCTCCAATTTCCATCAAACCGTCTTAAATTGAACCAAAATTCCGTCACCGAAAATTCCTTTGAAATTCAATATTTTTGTCGAAAATTCCGCAAATTTTGAATATCTTTTACCAATTCCGAAATTCCACAAATTTTTTTGCTAAATTCCGTTTTTCCGCACTAAAATTGTCTAATTTTCCGTCTCCGTCAGAGAACCCAATTTCCGTAATTCCGCCTAAATTTTCGCCAAATTCCGCCACTCCGTCCGAAAAAAGGGCCGATTCCGCTCCTCCGCCAACCATGAAACCNCAGAAGCAGCCAACGAGCCCGTTTCCCCGAAATATCTGTTCCCCTTTTCCAGGAGAGAGCTTTTTTTGAAAAATGGGGAAACAGATCCGATTTTCTAGGAGAGACCTTTTCCTTAAAACTATCTGTTTCCCCGCTCCAGCTGATGACGTCATCAGAGAGAAACAGATCAATATTTCTAGGAGATGACATAATAAATTGGGAAACAGATATCTGTTTCCAAAAAAAGATGATATTGCATTGGAAACAGATTGAACTTTATGGGGGGAACAGATATCAATAACAAAAAGAAAGGGAAACAGATGAAAATTTCCAGGAGAGGGGAACAGATATCCTATTTGGGAAAACAGATCAAAATTTTAATTCTGAAAATTGTGGAAACAGATCAAATTTTCTAGTTCTAGGAAAGATACTTTGATTCAGATTAAAAATTTAGGTTTTGCGGAGAAACAGATCTTCATTTCTAGGAATAAGATTTTTGAAATATTCGGCCAACAGATCAAATTTTCCAGGAAGGCTATGTCTGGGAAACAGATATTTAAAAAAAGGTCCTCGTTGGATGCTTTCGGATAATATAATTCAACAACATAGACCTTTTTTTAAAGAGGCAGCCGTGTTGAATAATTATGTACTCCAGCATAAAAACAATGATACAGCCCTGCATAATTACTGTATCATGCATGGCTGTATAATACACCTTTCCCGCATTATTTTGATGGTCTCCACCGTTTGGTCTCTGGAGGTAAACAAACCCGTTTTTGCCTGCGTTCCCTTAGGAAAAGTTGGTTTTTTTAGCTTTTCTTAAGTTCTGTCAAAGAAATCCCCTCAAATTTTAGTATGTTCAATCTATTCATGATATTGTACCAACCTGAAAATATTTTGCCAAAAGAAGATCGCTGTCAAAAGTTAGAGGCTCAAGTCCCACTTTCCCTAACCCCTTGTAGGCAAAAACGCGTTTTTTACCTCCCAAACAATTTTATACATCCTCCCCCTTCAACAACTGACCAACCAGTGCAGATGGGAGATATCCCACTAACAAGAAAGGACTTTGAAGATATGATAGATGAACTTGATAATACTTCTGCTGCTGGACCAGATGGCTTCCCTGCAATTTTTCTAAAACGCTGCAAAAAATCACTATCAAGACCTCTTCTCATCCTTTGGAGAAAATGCCTCGATACTGGAAAGACCCCTGAAACTCTAAAGAAATCTCTCATTGTACCTATCCACAAAGGAGGAAATAGAACTCAACCCGAAAGATATCGCCCAGTCACTCTCACCTCACACCTAATAAAGATTTTCGAAAAGATTCTTCAAAAGCATATGTCACACTTTATTGAAGAAAAACGATTTATTCAATGCAAATCAACATGGATTTCGCTCTGGCAGATCATGCCAAGTCAACTTTTATCACACTACGATGAGATTCTATCTCTCAGTTACATCAATATGCCTTCTTACCTGTCTTTAAAAATATAAATAAAAGTAATCACGGAAAAGGACGCGAAAAAAAAAGACATAAGTGTGAGAACAGAGTAATAAAACTCGTTAGAAAAAGTACCATTAGAAGTCATAAAAAATCAACCTGAATAAATGCAATCGAAATTCCAGAGAACTTCATAATTCCCCAAACAACATTACATTACTATGTCAAACTCCCATCACATAAATTTTACAATTACGTCAGAGTAGACTACGCTCGCCACCGAAGAGGTTTATTTGGAAAGGGTAATTATATTTTATTGTTCGCTTCTTTTTTAAAGATTTGCCAAGTTGGAAAAGTATGAATTTCTTTGTACATATTTTACCTACCCCAAATATTTGGGACGCTGAGTTTTAAACGAATGGTCAAGTTGAAACGAACGATAAATGTATCAAGGTCTGTTTTATTTACCCCCTGGTGACTTAACAAAAGAGACTTAACTCGATGTTACAATCCAATTATTGAAAGTTTGTCTCGGCCTTTTTGTAATGAGCGAGACATACGTTCTCTGATTACGCAATTTTCATATCAACATTTTCGAGGCATTTTGATGTAACTGTCTCTACACGAGCAAGGCAAGAATGCAGATGTTGTCTACCTTGATTTCTCCAAAGCATTTGACAAAGTGGACTTAAACCTCGCTCTTACCAAAGTTCAAAATCTTGGTATTGGTGGAAAAATCTTGAAATGGTTACAATCGTTTTTAACCAATCGCNGAAGCATCCATTCAGTGAGGACTTTTTTTAAACATCTGTTTCCCAGGCAGAGCCTTCCTGGAAAATTTGATCTCTTGACCAAAAGTTTCAAAAATCTTATTCCTAGAAATGAAGATCTGTTTCTCCTCAAAACCTAAATTTTTAATCTCAAAGTATCTTCCCTAGAAAATTTGGTCTGTTTCCACTATTTTCAAAACCAAAATTTTGATCTGTTCTCCCAAGCTTTTAAGGAATATAATATCTGTTTCCCTCTCCTGGAAATTTTCATCTGTTCCCCTTGCTTTTTGTGATTGATATCTGTTTCCAATGCAATATCATCTTTTTGGAAACAGATATCTGTTTCCCAATTTATTATGTTATCTCCTAGAAATATTTATCTGTTTCTCTCTGATGACGTCATAAGCTGGAGCGGGAAAACAGATAGTTTTAGGGAAAACGTCTTCCCTAGAAAATTGGATCTGTTTCCCTATTTTTCAAAAAAAAAGCTCTCTCCTGGAAAAGGGAAACGGATATTTCGGGGAAATGGGCTCGTTTGCTGCTTCTGGATTTTGGTGTTTTCTTGTTCATCTAAAGGAAAAAGGAAGAAAGCGGTGAAAGGAACTTCTCTAGACCTCTAGACGTAGATAAGCAATTAGAAAATTTCGAAAAATTCCAATGTTTACAGTTTTCTGCTGCATATACTTTGGTAAATATCCTTTGAAAGAATTTTCAAAGACTTAACTTTTGCGACAGATGCAAAAAGCGAAAACCGTGAAATTTGGGGAAGAAAGTACTCTCGGGTGCCTAATAAACGTACATGTACGTTTATTTTTTTCGTATCAAATTTCCCGCCTGTACGCACCTTATTAGGAACTGTACGTTTATTTATTCTGAAGAATTTTCCCGCCTGTACGTTTATTCCCTCCTGTACGTTTATTTACTTTCACCCAATATCGCCCAATACATACTGCACAAATTAGTTATTTTTTGTTCAAGTAATAAGATATGTTCACAGGCGGTTAATTACATTCGAACGTATCGTGGGAGATTTCGAGTGTTACGCGAGTTAATTCGAACGTTTTGCTTATTTAGTACTTGTCATTGATCTATAAGATACATGTACTTAAGTCAGTCGTTTCGATCTAGATGTTCTACTTTTGAAAAATTGGTAGATTATTCCCTGTACGTTTATTTCAGCCTGTACGTTTATTTATTTTAGCTCTGATTTCTCGCCTGTACGTTTATTTCAGCCTGTACGTTTATTAATTCCAATTTTATTCTCTCCCCTGTACGTTTATTTTGGTCTGTACGTTTATTAGGCACCCGAGAGTATCGATCTATTTATTTAAAGGCAACTTTGCGACTCTTGTTATTGATATTTTTATTTTAGGTTTGGTTTATTTTGTACCGTAAGCGCTCTATACCGTGGGATTTTCGCGGGCTAGCGCCAAACTCCTGAGGCTGCTTGTGTCCTGTGGATTTTGACCTGTACGTCGTCGTTGGTTGGGGAGTGGATCTAGGCCGTGAAATTTCACAAAACAACGGTGTCGAAATCGCTTAGGATCTAAGGCACCCCGGACTGAGCCTAAAACCTTACGGTACGGCACAAAATAAACTCCTGCTTAACCTCGCTATTGGAATATATGGCGCTTGTAGAAGAAGCAGGAAGAAGAAGTGAGTTGATTTTTTTTCCACGCTGTTTTTTGCTTTGATAATAAAATGGGAAGTTTTTTCATGCAATTCCTTCCTTTCTACCATTCATCATTTCTTAGCTGCTTTTAGACGTTTTAGCTATTGGCAAAACAGTTGGAAAACAGGTATGTAAGAGTTCAAACTGCTGTCAGCTGTAAATATATGAATGTAAAATGTGTAACGAAGTAATGCCAAACAAGACAGTTAGTCACACTAGGAAATTAAGCTTTCAGAAAAAACAACATCAGTCATCTACAGGATACATTTCAACAACAAGGATGAGAGTTACCTGAATCAAGTTCGCAAGACAATATTAATTAAAACTTGAAAGTTGGAAACAAAATAAAACGTGCAGCAGCCAAAATCAACCAACCAAAATTTGTCATTCAATTCCCGAGACAGCGCTTCGATTTTTAAGGCCTTGTTTATACGCTAAAGTAAAAATAATTCCGCATATGTAAATGGGTCATTGTTTGAGGTCCGACAAAATTTCCGGGAGATAGCCTATCCGGCGGTGCGCGGATCTAGGTGGATTCCGCCTCCCCCGTAGATCTTTTTCTTGGGAAGTTGATCTTCAAATTAGTTTTCGAGGTTGGCTTGGCTCTAATTTTTTCATCTATGGCTCAAATTTTAGGCAATTTCTCAAAGTTTTTGAAAATGTTAATTTCATTAAAAAGCGCCAGGTTATTTTTTCATGAATCCCTTTAGAAGTTTTGCGGCGCATTTTTTTGCTTGAGAGTCAAGTAAACGATATAGCGTTTTCGCAGCATTAATCTTTGATACTCATTTTGGCGGGACGCTAGTGTGACTAACTGCAAGAGTCTCCAGAAATTTCTGAATTCAATATTTAATTAGATATTCGATTCAACATATAATGTAAAACAAACAATATATATTCGATTCAACATATAAGTAAAACAAACACAAAGAAAATTAATCAAATAACAATTTTCAGATTTTCTTGTTTTCAGTTTTAAAATAATTCAACATGCCACAATCGAACGAATCGAACACTGAATCAATTGAACGCAATTGAACACAATCGAATAATCGCAATTCGATTGTCGTACGCAATCGAATATTACCTAGGATTTGCCGTTTGATTGCGTCGATTACGTTCGATTGTATTCGAATATGTTCGATTACATTCGCTTCGGTTGATTCAATAGACCTTTTTTCAAAGAGGACGTCCTGTTGAATAATTATGTAGTCCAGCCATAAAAACAATGATAGAGCCATACATAATTACTGTATCATACATATTGTAATAATTATGCATGGTTTTATCATTGTTTTTCTGCTGGACTACATAATTATTCAACAGGGTGGCCTCTTTAAAAAAAGGTCTATTGTATTAGATTTTATTCGCTTTCGTACGGTACTTAAGCGCTCGGCCGTCTACGCTGAAAAGCTCAAACGCAGTGATCCAATTTAATTTAATCGCAGTCAAACTCATTAAACGTAATCGTAATCAAACGAAATCGATGATTAATCGAATGTAATTCACAATCAATCAAACCAATATAACTTTCAGTTAGGAACATTTGGCGAGTTCCTGTACGCGGCCGCAATCAAAAAAATCATAACAACACTCATTAAAAAATGGCGTTCGTGTCTTTTCTCACATTTTTTAGCCTAAACAATGTAGCAAACAAAGTATGTATAAGCACACTGTGCTATTAATTGGCTGAAATTTTTTTTCGTGTCGGAAAAACTTTTTCAAACTTTCAGCAATGATTGACCAAACTTTTATGATGAAAATTATCCAGCGCATTTTTTATCTTCTTACCTTCTTTATCTTCATTGAAGCACTCGAGGTTTACTGAAGTTAAGCATATAAGATATTCCTATAATTATTGATATTCACTGAAACACTGTTCGTTGTGCGCTGAGGTGGAGTGCGTGACGTAACTGGCGCGGCAACTAACTTGCCTTCTTCATAATCTTGGAAGATAATTTGTTTTGATCTCCGGCTTTGGGAAGTAGCAATGTTTTTGGTTGTTTTCGATGGAAAATGGTAAGAAACTTAAGTTTACAAGTGTCATTTAGTTTTTGCTGGCCTATAGAATGGCAGGATCCTGTATGGTTTCCCTAACTGACTTTACTGGAACGCAATCAAACACAATTGAATATTACCCGGGAATCGGTCGTTCGATTGAGATTCGATTACGTTCGACAATCGAATTGCAATTATTCCATCACGTTTTGATTACGTTCGATTGGTTTGTGCAATTTTTGTTGGAAGTTGTTCGATTGACACCGTCTTGATATTACCGTCAACACTGTTCTAACTTGGGACGATTGGTTGAAACATGGGATTGTTGATTTTCAACGTGTTCATTTGCGTGTTATCCACTACGGATTTTATTCACATTTCGATTTAAATAAAAAGTAAGAATTAAAATTCGTTTAAGGTTAAAAAATGTTTTCACATATCTACAGTACATACAACTTCTCTTCATACACTCTACAACAATCACTTGGTGCAAAAGAGAAATCGTGTATTTTTAATACGCTGTTCATTAACTCAAATCAAATGACTTTGGAGGTTCGGTGAATTGGTAGCTGAATTGCCGTCCCTTGTTTTGTCAGATAGTCCCAAGTTAGAGCAGTTGACGGTAGGTACCCAGGATTCGTGGTTCAAATGCTTTGATTACATTTAATTGTATTCGATTATGTTCGATTATGTTCGATTATGTTCGATTACGTTCAATCGATTCAATTGTATTCACTTGCATTTAACCGCTCTGTCTACTGTGATGCTCTCTTAATTTGCAATTATTTTGAGTCAGAAAGTCAGTCTGAAAAATCCTCTTAATTGCACAAGCTCAAAAGATGTTCAAAGAATCTAAAAACTCTAATAGTCGTACCAAAACCTGACAAAAGCTCTATTTATTACTAAAATCAAGTAAATTCAAAACATTTCTAATAAAGATTTTATTTTATGCGAATTCATCAATTTTGAACATTCTATTAGAGTTGATTTGGGGTAATTCAACATTTTAAGCACCAAAAATGGCCTTTAATTTGAAATTTTCAACCAAATTTGTACTTGAAACTATTTTTTTGATGATTTTTTGATGACTTTGACAAAGTTGAAGTGAAAAAAAATAATGTAGGATCTTCACTTACTAGCAAAAAAGGCATACCGTTAAAGGCGCTGTGGTATAGTGGTCATTGACCTTGGATACTGCACAGGCGACTGAGGTTTGATTCCCACTCGCAGCGGTTCACTTGGGAGGTGAATGAACCTTCGCCCGAGTCAACCCATGCCATGTGAGGGGAATTAGGGTAGTCAGTTCAAGATGCTGACGGGGCACTAATTGAAAGCGTCTGTAGTTGCGAAAATGGGCCTCAAAGCCTCCTGCGACTCAACCAAATAGAAATAGAGATAGAAATGACCAATTAACCAACTAAGCGCCCGGGGTGCTTATTCTAAAAATCAACTTTTTTAGGGGGCGCTTATTCGAGCCGGGGCGGCAAATCAAGCTGGGCGCTAATTAAATTATTTTCAAAATTGCAACATTTCTTTCATTCCTTCTTTTCGTTTATATAGACATTACAATTATACAATCTTATATTATATCAATGTACTCTTCATCCTCACGATCTGAATTGATAGTGAGGAAATCGCCTTATTTATTAAAAAGAGAAAAGTCATAACAAAATGTGGTTGTGGTTATAATAAGCGCCGCCTTTCGGTTTTTAGTGACCCAAATAAGCGCCCTCTTTCTACAAGGGGGGGGCTAATCAAGCTGGGGCGCTTATTGAAAAAAAATATTCAGAGAGGGCGCTTATTTGGGCAAGGGCTGCTAATAGACCTTTTTTCAAAGAGGCAACCCTGTTGAATAATTATGTAGTCCAGCCATACAAACAATGATACAGCAATGCATAATTACTATTTCATGCATATTGTAATAATTATGCAAGGGTATATCATTGTTTTTCTGCTGGACTACATAATTATTCAACAGGGTTGCCTCTTTGAAAAAAAGGTCTATCGAGCAGGGGCGCTTTAATCAGTCCTTTACAGTAGCCTAGTTAAATCTGTTTAAATGCCTTTGTTACATAACGGGGTAATTTTCGAATTATAAACCTTAATAATCTTTATTTATTTTAGAATCACTTTAGGTGTTTCTCTCGTTATAGACACTAAGGCAAGGCCAATTTAATTTGTTGTTTTACACGCCAAGCTTCCTAAAAAAGAGGGTCCGTCGGTCGGCAAAAAAATAAGAATAAGAATTTCACCTAGAAAATCTCCTAAAAAGGCAGCAAAATTTAATACATCTTTTAGAAAAATACGAAATAGAAAATAAAAGATACAAAAATTTGGCAGTTTGTAAAGCAATGAATATAAGAATGTACTACCAAAATCAATTTTGTTTTATATTCTATTTTCGGAATTCAGGGTCGGTCGGGCCTGTAAAACAACTACAGTAATCAAATTGGTCTCGCCTAATGAAATACTAAAACAAGAGATCAAAGTTAATAAATGGAATTGCCGCTATTACTGATCAAGTGGATGATCTAAGTGATTGTTTTGGTCAAGTGTGTGGATGCTGTGAAAGACGGATCCTGTTTGATAGAGACGTTTGGATGCTGTGGAAGACAGATCCTGTTAGATTTATGTTGAGTTGATGTAGATCTGTGTCCGACAGATCCAATCATGATTTTTTTATATAGATATTGTATTTGGCTTCCTGGTATCGTATCTTCTGATTGGTGTTACTACAGCACACATTCCACCAGTGGGTTGTATGATCTTTGATTTATCTCTTGGAGAAGAATATCTATATCTGGTTAGTCAACTATTTACTATTCAGCAGGGGGCCGTCCACATAGTACGTACGCACTAAGGGGGGGGGGGGGGGGAGTCTTCTCAAAAGCATATGCTAGCGTACGGGGGGAGGGGAGGGGTCAAAGGAAAATGTACGTACGCAGAGGAAATTTTTCATAGTCCTTTTTTGCTTGTTTTTTTTGTCGATTTTTAGCTTCTTGCATAGTAGAGTGGTGCCGTGATCTGACAAAAGGAAGTAACAATCATTTTTGAAAATTCATATTGTTGCAAAAATCAACTTCTAAGAGCCCAGCTTGTGTTTTCCAGTAGTTGATTTCTAAAGTCTGTTCACGATAAGTGTGCACTCTTTTTTCTTTCACCTATAACTTTTGAAGGAATTCTTCAATCTTTATAAATTTGGTATCGTTGGAGAGATATTTGTGAGTGGAACAATTTGAAATAAAAAAGTGTTTAAAAAAATTCTAAAAATGAACATGAAAATGAAGAAGAAAAAAATGAAGATCTTGTAGAAAAGTGCTATAACTTTCATTTTCACTGGAGAGATTCTTTGATCTTAGGAGATCATCACTGTGAAGAAATTTTACTAAAATATATATTCATTAAAAAGTTATGATACAAAGTTGATAAGTGATTGACCCCAAAAAACAGCAAAAAACAGCAGAAAACACCGTTTTTAGACGTCAATCAGCTTATAACTTTGCTTGATATCTTTTGACTGAATGATTATTTTTGAGAAATTTTTTCACAGTGATAATGTTCGATAATCAAGGAGCCACTTCAGTGAAAATGAAAGTCATATCACCTTTCTACAAGATCTTCATTTTTTTCTTCTTTATTTTCATCTTCATTTTTATAATTTTTTTAAAGATTTTTTAATTTCAAATTGTTCCACTCACTAACGTCTTTCCAATGATACCAAATTTATAAAAATTGAAGAATTCCTTCAAAAGTTATAGGTAAATGAAAAAAGAGTGCACACTTATCGTGAATAGACTTTAGTAAAAGACTTCTTTTTATCAATTTTTTCAAAGTTTCATTTTATTTTCTTGTCAAAAGGAAGTAAGTCACTTACTTCTTTTTATAGCCTGAAGAGGCCTGAAAAATTAAAATTGCTTGCAATATTTTGGTTTATTTTCTGTCAAAAAGAAGTAACTTTACAATTTTTAGCTTTAAAGAGCTTGAGTAGAGTAAATTTGTGTAGATTTTTCCAAAATCAAGATGTTAAACTCCTTTTAAATCTTTCCTTTTGAATATTATACTATTCTAGGGTTTGGTCTTTCACAATCAGCAAAAATTTTGATCTTAAACCGATACCATTAATCTTGAATAAGGTCAACTCGTTTATGCAATTATCTCAAAATAAAAAAAAATGCACTTACTTCCTTTTGTCAGATCACGGCAGAGTGGGGGATGGGTAAAGGGGGAGATATAATAAACCTAGGAGGAGGGGGGGGGGCTCATATCCCTCTGCAATCTATGATTTGATTCTTTTTTAAAGAGTGTCCACATAGTGTTCCCCCAGTGTTCCTAAAAGTACACATGCAATCATTAGGTTGCAAAATCAGCAAATGTCAAATTGCTTATATAATGACTGTGTGTACTTTTTATTTAGCACAGACACTTGTATTTCAAAACCGAGAAAATATATGTAATATTTTCACTGCTAAAACGGATTCACGGCTTAGGATTGTTGATTATGATTTAGACAAAATTTGACGTCAATCGTATTTGAACTGACAGTATTTCAAACTTCTAATGGCCGTATCTCCTCGTGTGTTTGAGTATGAGACTTGTTTTAGTATACTTTTTTTGCTCAGAATTTCATGCTCCATGCAATGGTATCAATCTTTTCCGTTGAACACGAGTTTCAAAAATTGTCATTTTTTACCCATTTTTTGACTTTACAGTTTTGCCTGTAACGTCAGTCTTTAGCCATCAAAAAAAATTTGCCAGGCCTTAGCAGTGGACCCCCCCCTCGCGAAAATGTCTTAAAATACGTTCAAAGTTGTCACGGATCCTAAGGTTTAGCCCCTACTATTTTGGAGTCAAAATGGTATGGCGCTTAGCAAATATGTAAATTGAAAAAAAAAAAAACAATAAGGAAAAACAATAACAGCTTCAGTGATAAAATCTGTTATAATTCTGGACTAATTAAACTTTGTGTTTCTGTTTTAATTCAACAGAAACAAAATGTAAACCTTTCGTAATCTTTCTGATCTTTAGAAGCACATGTTTTACATACGCTGATAAAATAATCACAAGTTAATGAATTTAGAAAAGTAATTAATTTCTTTTAAAATCTCCCAACTAATTGAACTCAATCAACAGATTAATATTAAATGAAAGTAGTTAAATCCAATCTCAGATGTTTTTAAAAAAATTGTGAGCAGTGTTCAATCAAGTTCGTTTAAATGGATTTCGGCACAATCAGCTACATAATCCAATTTTGTTCGACAAGTTCATGCCACACAGAATATCAGCTTCTATTTTCAAAGCTGAAATGGGAATTTAGATCTGGAAACTACTTCTGATAAAGGATAAACGCCAGCATCAGGGTAGCAACGCTGTGACATAGTTTTCCATGCAGGTGGAATCGCAACAGAGGGGCTACAGATTTTATTGCGGATATATAGATATCCACCCAGCTGGCACGCAACATCGTTTCAACGTTTTTCTAATCTTCACAAGGTCCATATAAAGTTAGATAAACGTTGAAAAAACGTTGTGTGCCGGGAAACTTTAATCCCGGGAACTGTTGAAATGTAACTTTTCGAGGACGATGCATGCTGCGATAAAATCTTTGCAAATGAGGGAAAAGGTAAGGAGTGGATATTGTTAACATTGTTGATAAAT